>NW_027552472.1:0-85841 GCF_045843805.1 Urocitellus parryii | reverse complement strand
CGAAAAAGGGGCAGAGGTGGTCCTCCTGCTTTGTCACCTCCTGCTTTGTCACCTCCCGCCCTTGTCTCTTCCCCAGATCACCCCTAGGGCTCCCGGGGGCTCTATGGGAGGCACACCCTGCTGGCTCTCATGCCTCCTGGGTCAGGCCAAGGGCAGCCGTGGGCACCCGGGCCGGGGGAGGTTGGAGGGCAGCTGCTCACTGGTCAGCGCACTGACACGGCTGGGGGACCCGGTGACAGATGGCCCTGTCTTCTGTCCACATTCTGGAACCCTGGCCACCATCAGCTCTGGGCTCATCTCTGTCTTGCGATAGGGGGAGGTGGCCCTTCCTGGGTGGCCGAGGGCGGAGAGATGGGCGCCAGCCCACGGGGAGTGGGTGGAGAGATCTGGGCTGCCGATAAGGTCGGAGGGCTGAACCTGCAGAGTGAGACTCTCTGGGGGTGTCCAGAACAGTCCCTGGCATCGTCCTCCACTAGCAAGGGCCCTAGTGGCACCTCAGCAGGGTCCCCTCCTCCCCACTGGCACCTGCGCTGGACCCGGAGCACGCAGGAAATGCAGCCCTGGCTGAGACCGGGAGGCTTGGGGATGCTCGTTACTGCGGCAGGTCCCTCCGCCCTGACAGATACACCCCGACAAGGCCACCGTTTGCTCCTTTGCTCTCGAAGGCCTTTCTCGAAAGACACCTTCGCACTCACCCCCTGTCGAGGTAGGTGCGGGAAAGGGTGTCTCCTGTCTGTTGGGTAAAGAAATTCCCCCAAGAGCCAAGTTCAAGGTCACTATGAGCCCGTGGACCCCATTCCCTTCCCCTTAGGCCTCGGCTCAGCTGATCCCTTCTCCTCCCCCAGCCTGAGGGTGGCCCCACGGGACGATCTCCAGAAGGAGGGACCCGGCCCTCCCTCAGTCCAGCCGGAGGTCTCCTCCTCTTTCTGGCCCGTTTCACCCTCTGAATGATCTTGTTGATGTTCGACTTGAGGCTCCCCGCGGGTGGACATGCTTCCCGCGTGGTCCCCAGAAGACACCGGGCACATAGTAGGTGCTCACTAAGCCCTGGCTGAAGGGCGCACATGCTCCTGTGTTACCATGGCAACCAGAAGTGCATCCCAGCTCCTGTGCAGGCCCCTCCCTGACAGTCAGGGGGGGCTCAGCCCCTCCACCACGTGGGTGGTGCCCCTCAGGCTGACCAGCGCCTCCCTGACCCCACCACCCCCAGGCCCCGCCTCTGGGCCAGCGAGGGGCGGACGTGCCTTCCCTGCAGCTCACGGGGTGGCGGGCAGGCGGGCAGGCGGGGCTGGACCATGGTTGCTGCTCTCCATCCCCCTCCCACCGTGTCCCCCCCCCCCACCCCGTGCTAACCCGCAGAGCCTTAGTCACAGCGGCCACCAGAGTCCCCGTGGGGTGGACACTGCGCCCAGCCTGGTGCCCAGCCCATGAGCCCGGGTAGAGGCTCCTCCCTCACGGCCACGGCCGAGTCCCCTGAGGCGCCCTTGACCTCCTGGTTTACCTTCCTCTGGTTTCTTAAGCCTGGCTCATTCAGAAAATCAGGGTAAAAGATGTTAAAAACAGTCCCTCGGCTCAGGACACCCACTCCCCGGTGTATGAGGTAAAATGGGGTCGATCTGACCATGAAAAAGCCAACGTCTGACAGTGGCCTGGAGGGAGGCCGCACGACCCAGTTTCCACCCGGTGGGACCCGTCGCGGCCGGTCATTAGTTTCTGAGTTCTATTTTCCCCACTTACTCTCAAAACTGTCCTGGTTTGGATGATAAATGACATGGACTGTCTGCCGAGGAGGTGTGTCCCTCCCTGGCCTCACCAGTGGCCACTCTTGCCCTCGTTAGCTCCCCTCTGGCCACGTGGACAGCAGCACCGCTCCTCACAAATGCCAGGACACTCCTACCCCAGGGCCTTTGCACTGGTGGTTCTGACCTCCGGCTGCCCTTCCCTGAGATACCCACAGGCTCCCCGTTGAGGTCTTCTCCGACGCTCTCACTGCCCTCTGACACCATCTCGGACGCAGAGGGTAACAGGGTCCAGTCCCCGGATCCCCACTGGCACGCAGCCGACGGCTCTGGGGTTTGTCTGTGGACCAGTCCCTGCCGTGGAGACCGCCGGACCCTCACAGCCCCCCGTGATTCACATTCACCATCTGCCCTTTTCTCACAGATCACCCACTTCCCCCACTAACACGCCAGCCCCTCAGTGCCTGCACAGAGTAGGCACTGACAGTGTACCTGCCTACAGGACTCGTTTGATAAATGTCTTGGATAAACGGGGACCAACTGTCCCCAAAGTCAACGACTTTGATATTGGACAAGACAAATATCAGTGAATAAGACCAGGCTTATGTGAAAGATCAGAGCTGGCGGTCAGTGACTACGTATCAAGGGACACGCATTTGTGAGCACCAGCTGAATACGTTTCTGCTGTTCCTTTCATTGGCATTACCCAAGGGAAAGAAATAGAGAAAAAGGGACAGAAAGAGCACAGAGAGGGGAGGAGGGGGAGGAGGAGGGGGAGGGAGGAGGGGGAGGAGGAGGGGGAGGGAGGAGGGGGAGGAGGAGGGAGGAGGGAGGAGGGGGGGGAGGAGGAGGGGGAGGGAGGAGGGAGGAGGGGGAGGAGGAGGGAGGAGGGAGGAGGGGGAGGAGGAGGGAGGAGGGAGGAGGGGGAGGAGGAGGGGGAGGAGGGAGGAGGGGGAGGAGGAGGGGAGAAGGGGGAGGAGGGGGGGAGGAGGGAGGAGGGGGAGGGGGAGGGGGAGGGGAGGAGAGAGGAGGGGAGGAGGGGAGGGGGATGAGGAGGGGAGAAGGGGGAGAAGGTAGAGGAGAAGGGAGGAGGGGGAGGAGGGAGGAAGGGGAGGGGGAGGGGAGGAGGAGGGGGAGGAGAGAGGAGGGGAGGGGAGGGGGAGGGGGATGAGGAGGGGGAGGAGGGGAGAAGGGGGAGAAGGTGGAGAAGGGAGAGGGGGGAGGAGGGGGTGGAGGAGGAAGAGCAAGGAGAGGAGGAGGAGGTGGGAGAGGAGGAAAATGGACGAGGAAGAGAGGACGAGGAAGAGAGCGGGAGGAGTAAGGACAGAGCCCAGGCTGCGTTGGACGTGACTCTTCTGCTGTCTAGGGGACCTCTGTGAGCCTCCGTTTCCTCATCTGGAAGACAGGGCTGGAAACATCTCCCTCTAAGGGGTCGTCTAGGCCACTGTTGGCGTCTGTGGTGGGGACGGAGATGGTGGCCGGCTGAACTACCCGCCCCTGGGTCCTTCCACGGCTGGGGATGGAGCCCAAGGTCCCGCCCGTCCTCCCCGGGACGACAGGAGCCACCTGTAAGAGCCCTCCCTGTCACACGGGGGTTCTCTGGGGCCAGGGACAGAGTCTAGCAGGGCCCACGGGTTTGCACAGAAAACGGCGACCCCTCCTATTT
Organism: Urocitellus parryii; assembly: GCF_045843805.1. Lineage (NCBI taxonomy): Eukaryota > Metazoa > Chordata > Mammalia > Rodentia > Sciuridae > Urocitellus > Urocitellus parryii. The sequence continues at coordinate 82,436 of NW_027552472.1, read as the reverse complement.
CCTCACGTCCACGGGAAACGGGGCACTTGGTCACCACGAAGGGAAGCAGCAGAACCTCCCGCCACCAGGGGAAGTCCCCTCAGGTGACAGCATGATGGCTTTTTTGGGGGGGACACCAGGGATTGGACTCGGGGCCCCACCCCAGCCCTGTTTTGCATTTTATTTAGAGACGGGGCCTCCCCGAGCTGCTCAGGGCCTCGCTGGGGCTGGGGCTGGCCTCGAACTCGCCGTCCTCCTGCCTCGGCCTCCCAGGTCGCTGGGAGTGCAGGTGCGGGCCCCTGTGCCCAGGGGGCGAGGTCAACCTGGGAAGAGGCCCGGAGAGGCTCAGGGCACCTCGTGTCTGGGGGGCTGTGAAGGGGACTGTGCCCCGGGAGCTGAGGTCCCGACTCCCAGGATCCCAGGAGGCCGCCTGATCTGGGAACGGGGTCGTGTCCATGTCACTGGTTGAGCTGAGGTCAAGGTGGAGCGGGGCAGGTCGAGTCTCCTAGGAGGAGGAGGGACAGGCCACTGTGGACCTGCTAGCCAGGGCCACCAGGATTGTCTGCCACCAGGAGCTGGGAGAGGCCAGGGAGGGTCCTCCCCGGGCTGCTGGGGGGGTGGCTGGGGGGTGGCTGTGAGGACCCTCTGCCCGGCAGCTCCTGGCCCCCAGCAGCAGGGACGGTGGTTTCTGTGCTGAGTCATTCAGTTCATGGCCCCAGGGTGACACAGGAGGTGACGTTGGGAGGCTCCACCCAGGGGGGGAAGGGCGGGAAGGACCGGCTGGCTGGGAGGTTCCCTGGGCCACTGACCGGGCACCTGGGCGACAGGCGCAGCCGCGGGGCGTGGGGTGCTCACCCACCCGTCCCCCGGGCACCTGGCAGAGGCTGCTCGGGGATGTCCCCAGGAGGCCTGGTGGCCGCGGCAGTCCCAGGGAGGGACAGAGTGACGGGTGACCCCAGGGAGGGCTTCACAGTGGAAACCTTCTGACAGCTGGGGTGGGGACACTCGGGGGGAGGCCCTGTGCCTGCAGGATGACGAGGTGACACACAGCCCAAGGCCAGCAGCACCCGCCTCCTCGCCCCTGTGACAACACCACATCACAGACACCGCCAATGTCCCTCACGGGACAGAGACCCCTGGGCAAGAAGCTCTGCCTCAGAGTCTCAAGAGCCCCGAGGACGATGGTGGGCACAAATGGTGGAAAGTTCTAGAAGTCGGTTCTGAGTCAGGCTGGGGGGACATGATGATAAAAATGTCAGTCGTGTTTCTAAAAGAAACACTAAGGTGGGGTCTGGCTCCTCCTGAGCTCGGCCAGGGCCACCCTCGCTCCTAGGCGAAGCCTGATTACGTGTGACCAGTCCCTGTGTCCCGGGGCAGTGCGCAACAGGCACAACCGTCTGGGGCCCCCCTTTCCGCCCACTCTCAGGCTGCACCCTAAATGGGCGACTGAGTCGAAGGTCGATTCCCATGAACCTCCCTCCAACCTCTGGGGGGACATAGAAGCAGGCACCGGCCCAGAGGGGTGGCCCAGCCCCACACAGGAGGAAGCCAGGCCTCGCTCCCCAGCGGCCAAGCCCCACACGGGCCACACCTCCATCTGCAACCATGGCGTCAGGGCAGGGCCCGGGGACCCTGGAGGGTCCACAGAGGCGCACGTGCCAAGTGGCCTCAGGACGCTCCACAGAGAACCACGCTGTGGCCGCCTTGTTCCTAACCCTAAGTCTTTGGCTCCGGCCGTCTTCAGCTGGGGACAGAGGACTGATCTGGGGACCTGCCTCTCACACAGGTGGATGAGAGGAGGGTTGGTGTGCTGGGGACGAGGGGGCATCTCCACAGGTGTCAGAATTATAAACGACTTTAACCTTTGACCCCCAGCTATGGATACGCAAAAGCACGGAAAGCACCCAGGGTAGCTCATGGCAGCTCGTCGGCACACGGAGGTCGGCCCGATGTTTCCCTCCAGGGCACCCACAAGATGGAGTACTATGCTGCTGTCTAAAAGAATGAAGGGGGGCTGAGGTTGTGGCTCAGTGGCAGAGCACTTGCCTAGCATGTGTGAGGCCCTGGGTTCGATTCTCAGCACCACATATAAATAAATGAATAAAATAAAGGTTCATCAACATCTAAAAAAAATTTAAAAAAAGAAAAAGAATGAAGGGGCCATCGGTGCCCTGCAGTGGGGAAGGTTCCGGAATATTCTGCTACGGGGGCGGGGAGAATGACGGACCAGAACAGCAGGCGCAGGAGCCACCCTCTGGTGTGGGGAGGGGAGGGGGCTCAGAGCTGAGGGAGCCATGCCGCTGTCCTCTGTGTCTGCCTCTGCCTCTTCAGCCAAGTGCACATCAAGACCAAGGGGCAGAGCTGAGGCTTCTTCTGTCACTGTGCCCTAAACGGCAGAGAGGACCCTGCACAGCGTCTGCCTGGCTCCAGGGACCGGGAGCCGTCAGACACGACTGGACGCACTCGAGGTCCTGGCAGGTTCCGGGCCACTGCACATGGGGCACGAGAGCCCGGGGTCCCGGGCCAAGCCTCTGCGGACGGTGAGTGACAGCCGCATTGGCATAAATAAAAAATAGTGGCAGAGGGAGGGGGCTGCGTGGGGGGAGCAGGGGACGGGGCTGGCGGGGCCGGGCCGGAGGACGTCTCTCATCCGCAGCATTTTAAGGGCTGGGGAGAGGCACGGAGGCCGCACGCTAGGCATGAATATTTAAAAGCTGCTCAATAAAACATGCCTCGCGCTCTGCTTTCCAAACCTACCCCCCAGTGCCTGAAGGTCAGGGTGGGGCTGGATCTGCTCTCCGCGTGGGACTGCAGCCTGGGGACCACCCTGGCCCTGACCGTGGCCGGGAAGCCTCCTGCGCCTCCCCATGGCCAGCCACGTGCGCACGTCCAGGTCTGCACGTCCAGGCTCGAGTCACGCTGGCCCCAGGAGTGGCCCCTCAGCTGCCCTTGGCCCTCGGGGGAGGGGTGTGAACAGCCCACGGAGGGTCCACGGACGCCCAGGGAGTGGGGGCCTAGGCAGGAGGTCCCCGGACCCCAGACCACCCACAGCGTGGGCTACACTGTGTGCGCAGGGCCCTGGTAGATGTGTGCCCCGGGCCGTGACCTCCACCTCTGGGGGAAGGCTGGGTGACCCCCCGGGTAGAGCCACCTTGCCTGGGGTCAAAGACGACTCTGTCTTTCATCCATGTGAGGTTTGGGATTGCACGACTTTGACAGATTTTAAAATCCAAAACGGCATCTAAACACTTGCATGCTGCAAAATGAGGTCACATTTGTGTCCCCTCCAGACCTCCCTGGCCCCAGAGACCTAGTGGTTAGAGGTCTGCGGTGAGCCTCCACCGTGGACTCTGCAGAGGCTGGTCCTCAGGCTGCCTCCCCTGGCTCCCGTTTCCCCATTGCAGCCCCAGGAGCTGCCCTGCTCCCAGAGGGCCACCTCCCTGTGACCCTGGTGGTCCACATCCACTGTCCCAGTGTCACTTACATTGTAGAGGAGGTCAGTCCAGCCTTCCATGGTGATACACTGGAAGACGGTCAGCACGGCGAACAGGATGTTGTCGAACTGCGTGATCCCGTTGTTGGGCCCTTCCCAGTAGGGCTGGCATTTGGTCCCGTTGGGGCAGGTACGGGCGGGTTCCTCTGTCCCACATGGAGCCGGGGACTCACCCTGAATGTCATCTGTGAAAGGGAAGGGGAGGAGCATCAGGACAAGGATCAGGGAAACAACGGAGAAATCAGAACCCGTGAGTGTTTAATGCTGTTGGGAGAAACGGCGATTGGGGTGAACTTTGTCTTTTTTCTTTAATCAGGACATGGCTCGATTGATTTATTGAATACTTTCTCCTTCACTGAATTATTCTCCAAGCTTCTTGTCTTCTGGGGGTTATTTTGCTGTTATTTTCCTCAACTTTGAGAAGGATTAACTTGGAGGCTATAAATTGTCCTTAAAGAGCAGCTTTAGCTGCATCTCAGAAATGTTGTGTCATCATTATCATTACTGCTGAGTTATTTTCCAATTTCCATTTCTTCTTTGATCCATGAACAATAAAGACATTTCTTTTTCACAAAACTTGTTAAACATATGAAGAGAGAGAGAAGAGCATGACGAGGATTATCCAATGTACCTCTCACCAATGTCACCCTTCGTCAACTCTGGGTCCCTCTCCTTTCACCTCTTCTTTATACTTTGCCAACTAGAGATCTCAGTTGCAATATCATTTCACCCACAAATAAGAGCCTCGTCTCTTAATTTTTAAATGCTTTTGAAGTTTTCTTTCTGATTTCTGGTTGAGTTGCCTCGTGTCGGGAACCTGTTGGGCTTTTGTCCCAGCCTCCTGAGTGGTCCGTGGTCAGGTCTGGTGAACGTGCGGGGGTCACTGGCTACAGCGCTCTTCATGCCACAGTGAGGAACTGGCACCGGGCTCCTGTCCGAATCCTTGCTGGTTTTCTTCCTGGCCTGTCTGGGCTGGGGAGCTGTTCTGGGGGCAAGGGACAGGGGTATGCGCAGCCCCTACCCCAATGGGTGGAGAACAGAAGCCAAGCTCTCCCCACAGAGCAGGGGCGGACTGCGAAAATGTCGGCAGGGAACACAGTGTGCCAGGGGACAGCCCTCTGGCTGGAAGGCAGGACGGCCTCGGGAGGAGGCAGTGGGCGCTGAAGGTGGGGTCCAGATCCCAGGGTGTGGCGGGGCTGGGGACCTGGACTCCAGGGCTCTGGGCTGGAAGGTGGCCTCTCTGGGAGCCTGCCTCCTCTCCACAGGGTCCACGCCTGGCCCATTCCCAGTCACCTGGGATGTCCCCTTTCCCCTGGCCTCCAGTGGACGTGCAGACAGAGTCACACGTGGGCCTCCAAGTGACGGTCGCATTCCTCCAAGGATTCTGGCAGCTCTTGGAAAGCGGGGAGCCTTCTGCTCTGCCTCTGCCTCCCCAGGCATTCAGCCCCCCCCCCCCCCCCCCCGCGGCCCTCCGCCCGCCCCACGGAGCTCTCCAGGGCGGCTTCTAGAAACACCGCCACCCAGAGAGGCTGCGGCGCTTGGTTATAAATACATTTAAACATGAACCTGCGGCGGGCGTCTGCGTATAGCCGCCCTGGACTCACACAGCTTTTCAGTCACCCGCCTAAACGGAGGCTCCCCACACCCACATCTGTACCCCACAACCGCATTCAGAGCCAGTCAGCCCAGGCTTCTCCGTGGCCCACCTCAGGTGGAAAGGAACAAGACCAAAGTTCACAAAGCCCAGGACCCAGGACTCCTGGTTTCTCTGCTTGGGGCTGATGGTGCCTCTCCCCTCCCTCTCTCCCCCTCCCTCTCCCTCTCCCCCTCCCTCTCCCTCTCCCCCTCCCTCTCTCCCCCTCCCTCTCCCCCTCTCCCCTTCCCTCCCTCTCTATTTCCACCTGGGTGACGAGGCCAGGTGCAGAAATAGATCTGCCTCAATTAACACCTTCTTCATTGGGGAAAGAAATAATTAGGACGTTCCAGATTGAGCGGCTTCACAAGCCCAGGAGAGGAGGGGGGTGGGGAGAAACGGCCCCGCCCCCGCCCTCCCCAGGAGCCTCCCTTGTGCTTCCCTCCCCTGGGGGACGAGGGGACAGGTCTCAGGAGCTCCCTCTGCTGATCCCCGGGGGCTGCTGGGTGGGAAGGTGACAGGCCCCTGACCTCTTTGTGTTCGGGGTCCCCTTGTTCTGTCTGCCTCCTGGGCCTCAGCTCCCCTGGCTCAAAGGACCAGTGTGACCCCCCAGACTGCCACGTGGGCACAGCCAGGGTCCAGACACAGGAAGGTGGGTGTCCCCTCTTATTGACTCCATTCACAGGGGGCTGGAGTTGGCGGCCGGGATTGAACTGGAAATGTCTCCCGGAGTCAGGAGCCTGGTCCTCGGGCCCAGGAGGGTCCCCTGCCCGCCCTGCCTGCCCGACCCTGGACTGACTCGGACGATGACCGGGGCTGGGTCCTGATGAGGCTGGGCATCCCCGCTGGGCCATCTGAGGGCACGTCCTGGAGACCGCAGGGGCTGTGTCCTGCGCTAACCTTCTACAGGACGGTCGCGGTACCCAAAGGCAGGCAGGAGGGGCCTTCATGACGAGACACCCCCAGGACAGGCTGGGGTCACAGGACCCCTGGTCCCCTGGCTGGGGAATCTGACCCGTATGTCCAGCAGAGTGTGTCCAGCTGCCCCCAGGGTTAGCCGTCAACAGCGCAGCCTGGGACACCTTGCCTCCTCTGTGTCTCCCCACCCTGTTCTCCCGGGGTCGTAGCCCGGGTCATTCCCGTGAAGCCTCTGGTCCCTGGGGGCAGCACAGGTCCCCTGAAGGCACGTCTCCCACCCCCAGGAGAAGGACAAGCCCCTTCCCAAGGGAGGAGGCTGGCAGACCCACGACCCGCGGCTCGGACCTACCTGTCCCCTCTTCAAAGCAGGTGGTATGAAATTTTCCCATATAAAATTCTAACCCTATGATTGCAAAAATAAGGATCGCGAAAAACAGGAGGAGGCCGATCTGCAGCAGCGGGATCATCGCCTTCATGATCGACTTCAGGACGACTTGTAAACCTGGGGAGACACAGACAGCCCCACCGTGAGCCGCGCCCCGACCCGCCACCAGGATGCCTGAGGGAGCCCCCGGCTCGTGGAGGCTGGGGTGGGGTGACAGTGGAGGAGGGCGGTGGGGGACCCCCAGAGGCTGGCCCTAGGGCAAGAGGAACCGTTCTCCGCAACTTTGCACAGAAGCTCCTCCGTTTCCTCGAGTTCTAGCAGCTACCCGCGGGGCGGCTGCAGGGCAGGGTCACCCCCAGCTTTCACAGGGGACAGCAAGGCCCAGAGAGGGGCTGCGCTTCCCCTGAGGGCCCAAGAATGGCAGAGCCGCTATTGCAACCCCAGCCCAGGTGACCTGACCCTAATGCTCTGCTGAGAACAGTGGCGGTGAGCGAGGGGACAGGGAGTCCCCGGGGGGGCAGAGGGCACGGGTGCCAGGGGTGTGTGAAGGCTGGGGTGCGGGGAGCTCTGCCCCAGTCAGCCCGGATCCTGACCATGAGCTCAGGTGGCCTCCCCCTTGGCTTCAGTTTCTTCTCGGAGAGGAAGAGGTGACAAGGACACGACTTAGGTCTGCATCCTGTTTGAAAAGTCTCCCCAGTTCTGAAACTCAAGGGAGGTTCGCATAGTAGTTAACCCCTTTTCTTTTGGGCTCTCTGGAAGGAGACAGAATGAGACTCTGGTTCCAAACGAGGTCCCACCCAGGACCAGAGCGTGCTCCTTGGTATCCACGGGGACTTTTGTGGGACCCCTCCGAGGAATCCAGGTCTGTAGATCTCCACCTACTTGTGTAAAGTGGCCATCGTCCTTGCCTAGAACCTACACGCTGCCTCGAGTAGGACTTAAAACCATCCCCAGGTCACGTATCATGCCTAAGGTCACACAAATGACAGGTGGGTACTGTGAAGCCGTATTGTTAGGGACTATGACAAGCAGGAGAGCCTGCACATGTTAGCACAGATGCAGGTTTTCCATGAATTTCTGATCCACAGGAGGTAGAATCCACGGACGCAGATCCCACCGACACAGGGAGACAGGTGTGTGGTTAAGGTCCGTGCAGACAGCTCGGGGCTTTGTTGCTTCTGGACCACAGTAAGAGGGGGACGTGATCAGGTGGGCCCAAAGGGCTGTCCTACTCCAAGGGCCACCAGGTAAGCACCATGCCAACAGGGCAGTGTGGTGCTGGTGCCCGGCTAGGACCCATCGCTTGCCGGTGCGCATGCCCTTCAGCTGCTGGGGCTGTTGGCTGCTAAGAGGCCCCCGTAGCCCCTTCTCCGTGGGATTGCTCTCAGTGGCCAGGATCTGCCTCACGGGATGCCATCGCTTCTCCACACCGCATCCTCAATGACAGGCCAGTGAGGTGCAGAAGGCCCTGCTCACAATGGGGGTGGCCTCTGGCGCACCCAGAGCTCTCCATGGGTCAGGCTGGGTGGACTCCGTGGAGACGGCGTCTTGGCTCCTCTTCCCCTCCCTGTCCCGCTGCCCTCTGGCTGTCTGGGGGGGGGGAAGGAGCCCCTGATAGTTAGGGAAACCTGAACGTCTGCTCAGCCTGGCTGTCCCTGTCCCCGTACCAGCCAAGCGGCCAGAGCAAGCCAGGCTGGGGCCCCAAGCCCGAGTGGCTCTGTCCGTCATGGAGCTGACAGCGGCGCCGGTGCTGGAGTTTGACTGGCATGTCCTCCCAGGCCCTCGCGACAAGGCTGGACGCACAGGGGCCAGGGCTAGGCAACCCAGGGACCTGAGAGATGGCGCCTCATGGGAGGTGCCTGGGCCATGGGAGGGTTCGGTCAGGGGAACTGTGGGTCCTGCCCCCTGCTCTTCCCCTCTGCTCCTGGGCTCAGGAGGAGGCGAGGGGGTGTTCCAGATCTGACCCTGCCCGGCCCCTGCGCCTGCTCCGCCCCTGCGCCTGTCCTGCCCGGCCCCCTGCCACACCTCTGCCCCGCCCCCCGCCCTGCCACACCTCTGCCCCGCCCTCCACCCTGCCACACCCATGCCCCGCCCCACCCCTGCCACACCTCTGCCCCGCCCCCTGCCACACCTCTGCCCCGCCCCCTGCCACACCTCTGCCCCACCCCCGCCCTGCCACACCTATGCCCCGCCCCCTGCCACACCTATGCCCCGCCCCGCCCTGCCACACCTATGCCCCGCCCCCCGCCCTGCCACACCTCTGCCCCGCCCCTGTCCCGCCCCGCCCTGCCACACCTATGCCCCGCCCCCCGCCCTGCCACACCTCTGCCCCGCCCCTGTCCCGCCCCGCCCCTGCCACACCTATGCCCCGCCCCTGCCTGACCCATGCCCTGGGCCGCCCCCTGCTCCTGTCCCGCCCACTCTGCCCTGCCAGGCCACACCTTTGTCCCGCCCTGCCCCCTACTTCTGCCACACCCTGCCTCATCCCTGCCCTGCCCCGGCCCCGCCCCCTGTGCTGGCCCCGCCCCTGCTCCTGTCCTGGCTAGGCTCGGCCCCCTGATGATGCCCCGCCCCTGCCACACCTATGCCCTGCCCCTGCCCCGCCCCCTGTCCCTGCCAGGGTGCTCTGATTTGCCACAGGCTCAAAGGCGGTGCAGCCACCAGCCATGGGCCAGAACGAACCTCAGAAACAGAGCTGAAATAAATCTCTTCTCTTGATAAGCTGGTTGGCTCGGGTGTTTGTTAGGGTCACAGAAAGCCAATGCACATGCCAGCCACACATGGGGCCTGTCACACAGAGGTGGCCTAGGCAGAGACCCTCATTAGTGCTGGCATCTGGGGCCCACCTCCCGGGATTCTGAGTAGAAACACCTTCTTTCTATAAAAAGTAACCTGCTGTGACGGCCTGGGAGGTCTCCCTCTTTAACCCGCGTGGCCACGAACCTGAGGACCAGCCAGTACACCTACAGAGCAGGTAGGAGTAGAGCCTAACTGCCGTGGAGAGAAACCAGTTGAAAAATACGGAAGACACGCAGAGCGGTGCCTGGCTCATAGTAGGTGCTTTAAGAATCATTACTCTCACCAACTGGGCGTTTGGGAGAGGCGGCGGCTGCTGGGTTTGTGGCTTCTGATCATTTCCCTGTGCTGGGGGTGGAACCCAGGGTCTTCCCTGTGCCAGGCGAGTGCCCACCACCGAGTCACGGCCCCAGCCCCTGCCTTTAGATGCTGTGGCTGGACCTTCGCTGGGCCCTGCCTGCTGCAGCCCCCCCCAGCAGGGACAGGTGTGTCCTTGCAGAACAGGGAGGCAGGGGGCAGAGCGGGGGTCTGAGCTCACTGCTGCCGACCTTAGGAACCCAGGTGAGCCCTGGGCTTTCCTGACCTCAGGCTTCTCACCTGTCGGATGGGTGCCCACCCGGCATTTGTGAGGAGAAAATAACAAGTGCCACCATGCCGCTGCCCAGGCTTGGGGCCACACTGTCACAGAAACCTCAGTTGGGTTTGGAATGAGGTGCCAGGTAGTGCTCAGTGGCTCCTGGTGGACAGGAGGTGCTCAGTAAGTGGGGGAGGCTCCGGGCTTGCTCTCGGGAGCTGGCTCAGGCCTGCAGCCAGGTTCCTGGGGTCCCCGAGGGAGCCTCCCCAGAGAGGAGCCTGCCGTGACCCGGGTGGGGCCTCCTGAGGTGCTCTGCAGGGGACCAGGGGCTCCGGGGCTGGGAAACTCACGCACTTGGGATTCCAGACACCAGCTTGAGTGGCCGCAGCACGCGCACTGCCCTCAGCGTCCGCAGGTCGAACTCCGTCCCGACCGTGGCCAAGATGCTGCAGGAGAAGCAGAAGGGGACAGGAGGTGGGTCTCGGGTGGCAGAGGCCAGGGGTGCGTGGGCTCACCACACTGCCCTCTGTTGGCTGGGGGGGGCACAGGCCGGCCTTGACCTTGCCATCCTCCTGCCTCATCCTCCCAGATACCTGGGGTCACAGGTGTGCACACCACACCTGGCAGAAAGAGTCACTCTGAGAGAGAGATGCGGGGAATACGGAGTGTGGCCTCAGGTGACAGGGTCCCGTCAAAGCTGCCCAACAAACGAGACCAGGCCCTGAGACCTCTGCAGGGCTCCCTCCCACGCCCGTTTCCAGAACGCGTCCATGTCACAGCGAGGGCCAAGGAACACCATGACAGAAGACATTGTCACCAGAGCTGCACCTGAGGGACAGGAACGCTGGACACCAGAGGACTCTGTGGTGACGGCAAAGCCTCAGGAGACTTCTCAGCTCTGTCCAGGGGCCCGGGTCTGACACTGTGGCCTGTGGCCACCCAGTGTCCACACCCCACAGCTTCCTCCCAGAGGCAGGGGCAGGGTGGGGGCGCCCGGGGCTGCGGGAGCAGGTGGGGCCCAGCCTGACCCCCAGGGAGGTAGCCTGCCGTGACCCCCGCCTTGAACTGCTGCACCTCACTCTACTTTCCGGGCCCCCCTGGGTCACCCCAAACCCAAACAAGGTGTCCCTGCAGTTCTTTGTTCAGGGTCACCCCCGGAGCAGAGATGGGCACCTGAGGCTGACCCACGTGCTCCCCCCAGCAGGTGGACCTCTGAGCGTGGGCCCCACAGGGTGGCAGAAGGGCAGCTTCAACCAGAAATGCCGAGAAATGACCTCCTCCAGGTCCACGGCGAGCCCAGGGACAGCTGGGGAGGAAGCAGGGGAATAGCAGGAGGTGTCACCTAGCCCAGGAACTGAGCGGCCCTCGCCTCAGGGGGGCAGTGTCCCAGAGGTGATGTGCAATCCGTGCAGTGGGCACCCGTCTGGGAGGACGGCCAGCAGAGAGCCTGCGGGGGACCGTCCTGGCTGGGAGCGGTGGTGAGGGGTGGGCGCTGGCCACGCACCGACTTTGGATCTGACAGCTGCCGTCCTCCCCCCACGGGCCTCTGGACGTCAAGGGAGGCTCTTGAGTTCCGCCTGAGGTCCCCTCTGGGACGGCTCGGCTTCGTCCTTGGTTGGTGGGGGGTGCCAGCCTGACCCTGGGCATGGTGGGGTCTTCCCCGATCCATTCTACAAACAGGAACTGGGCACCCACAGGCCGGCCCTGTCCAGGTCCTGCGGACGTGGGTACGGGGATCCCTGGTGGGCAGGAGGCCCGCGGCAAACCCCGTGGGCACACAGAGGTCAGGAGGATGGGCACCCAGGAGGAAGCTGCCCAGCCCAGGGGAGGGCCACGCTGGTGACAGGGGCTGGGGCCACGGGAGGACACCACTCGGCCACCGGCAGGGAAGAGGCTCCATGGGAAAGTGTTCAGGGTCACACTGCCCAGTGGAGATCTCACAGTCACCAGGAACACGTGACATTTCTAGGAGCAGTGGCTCTACCCCCACCCCATGCCGCTCTCGGTGTCCAGGAGCCTGGCCGCCAGATCCCGTGACCCACACCGCCCAGGTCCCCTGTGTGAAGTGTGAGCACTCCCCACCCTGCACAAGTGAAGCCATCCCTAGGTGACTCGTGACTCTGACGCCATGTCCACATTACGTGCATAGGTGAGATACTGTATGATGACAAGATGTGTATTCACAGGGAACATAGTGCCTCTGCTGCCCTCACGGCCACCATGGCCACTGGCACTGTACTGGCCAGCCCAGGGGAAGTCACGGGAAATAGATGTTTGAGTTCAGATCTGAAGGAAGGAAAGACAAGCCACACCAATAATGTCGGCAGGCAGAGGAGACGGTGGTGCAAAGGTCCTGGGGCACAACAGCGCCTGGTACATTTGAGGAAGAGCACGGGCTGGGGGCTGCAGCCAAGTGAGCGAGGGGGGGTGGGAGGCTACCTGGGTGGGGAGGGGATGGGCAGATGTGAGGGCCCCGGGGATCACCACGCGAACTGTGGCTTTGGCTCCGAGGTCGGAGCCGTGGAGCGTCCTCGGCAGAGGAGGGACGGGGGAGGAGCAGCTGCAGGGGTCCAGGGCCTCTACCCAACCTGAGGGTGGATGTGCTGGACACCATGACGAAGCTGAGCTGAAATCAGCCGTGCCCTTAGGGGACCTGCAAGAAGGAGGGCAGGAGATTCAGCCAAGCTCTCCTGACCCCAGGGATTCGGGAGGCAGGAAATGACTGTGGCTTCCATCGAGGGCACCGGAGGTTCTAGGCCACCGTCAGGGCCCGGCCTGGGTTTCTCCTTAGCTGACCTTTGCCGCAGCCTGTCCAAGGCCCCACATCCAATGTGACTTGCTGTCCCCTGGGTGACAGGGTGCAGGGTGGGGACTCTGGTCCTGCGGATGGTGGTCGCGCCAGGTTTTGGAGCCCAAGAGGGCCGCACAAGTGGTGTGCGTGGGGAAGACTGCCTGACACCTAGGGACAGCTCAGTGGTGAGGAGGCTATCAGGAGGGACGACGGATAACCAACGGAGAGCCAAGGCGGGCAGTGCGGCTGGGCCTGGGTGGCGGGGAGAGCGCAGGGGAGGCCCTGTCCGTGCACAGCCGCCTGCCCCCGGGGCGCTGCCCGCTTCTCCCGTTGCCCATCTGTGTGCGTCACCGGGGACCAGGGCGCCCAGCCAGGCTCGGCCATTTCTCCAACAGAGACGCGTCCAGGCCCCAGCGGGGCGGGGGCGCTGCGTGGTGAACAGGACCCTCGGGGCTCCCGCCAGGGGCTGCAGGGGGCGGGAGGCGCAGGTGGCCCGGCTGATGGGGGGGGTCGCGGAGGCCACGGTGACCACAGGGCTGAGGGGTGGCTGCCTCCCAGCGGCCAGTTCCCCGCCCCCACCCCCAGCCCAAACCTCCCAGTGGCCTCCGCCAGGCCCGGGGTGAGGTCCGGGCTCCGCGGGGTCCCAAGCCCCCCAGCCCCCCCGCACCTAACTCTCCTTGATGCTGCCAACATGAAACCCTCCCCCGTGCCCGGGTGGACCTGCTGGTGCCGCTGCACTGTGCCCGCCGGAGCCCAGCTAAAAACACCCACCCAGGAAGTCCACTGTCTCCTCCGCCTGCTGAAGGCCACCCTGCAGCACCTTCATGGCCTGGCGGGAGGGGCGGGTGGCACCAGGTGCAGAGGACAGGGCTGCGGTGGACCAGAGGCCCCGGGAGGGGTGGGGGAGGAGAAACAGTCCGCAAAACAGAGAGGATGCAGAGGGGGAGGAGCCTGGCGGGACACACCCCCAGGTCAAGTTCAAGAGCATTTTGAGGAAGGCGAGGTTTTCAGGCAGCACAGAGAGGGCGAGCAGGAGGCAGAGGATGGACAGTGTCCATCGGCCCAGCCCCTGGTCCTAGGTGTCCTGCTGCGGATGACCGCACAGAGGAGACCAGAGGCCAGGAGCTGGGAATGAGAGCTTGTCGGGGCGGGGCTGGGGGAGGGAGCCAGCACATTTGTGCTTCAGAGCAGAGATGCCGATGGCCGGTCACTCAGCTTTCAGAGCTGTGCTGCCCACCAGGTCACCAGGGGCCACACAGCGTTAAATACACACTGAAGTTAATTTAAACTCAATGCAAACCAGACACTCCGGTCCCTGCAGGGAGCTCCGTGGGATAGGACAGGTCCTGGCACTTGGCCCCAGGGCAGGGACACTGGTCAGTTTTGTTCACACCTGTGCCTGGAATACAGCAGGTGCTCAATAAATGCTTGTGGATGGATGAACAAACAACTAAGTAACACTGTTCAGAAGCATGGTGATAACTAGCAGACCGTATTCTGGGAGGGATGGATGGTAGTTCAAAGGGAAGAATCACGGGGCTGGACATGGTGGCGCAGATGGTAATCCCAGAGATGCAGGAGGCTGAGGCAGGAGGATCGCAAGTTTGAGGCCATCCTCAGCAACTTAGCGGGACCCTATCAGAAGGGCTGGGGCTAGGGCTCAGGGGTAGAGCCCCCCTGGGTTCAATCCCTGGTTCCACAAAAAAAGAACAGGATGGACGAACTCTCAGGGGGTCCACTCGGTAGCCACCACCCTGCCTGTGGGCACAGCCCCCCTCCAGCAGGGAGACAGAAGGCCAACAGCCTCTTCCCAGGATTCCTGACAGTGGGAGCACTGGTCACATGACCCAGTCACATGCCCAGTGCTTCAGGGAAAGGGCTCCTGCTCTTGAGGAGACCCTGTGGCAGGAAGCAGCCCCTCTTCCTGTTCCACACAGGACACCCGGGGAGACAAGGCAGCCATGGTGGGGGCCGTGTGTGGTACAGGTCCTCAGGGAAGTCCTCAAAGTGAGGACAGAGGAGCGGGTGGTGGAAAGGATCCCTCGGGACACTGCAGAACCACCCTGCCACCAGCTGACGGCCTCCAGACGTCTTGTAACCTTCTTCCCAGTGACCAGGACGTCTGGTGGCAAGTCCCCGTTGAGCAAGCCACTTGGCCCCTCTGTGCTTCCCTTTTCTGGGTGTGAAACAGGAATGATGACGGCCCTTCTCCCACGGGCGGAGTTTCTGCAAAATGTCTGGAGCTGAGCGCCGTGAGCTTGGTGCACGTTCGCCTCCAACTCTTCGTCGTCTTCATCACTTTTCAATTTTGTTATTGCAGCTACATTCTACCAGCGCTGGCGGCTGGAGGGACGTGCGCTGGCTGCTTTACCCTCGAGGCTCCGAGTCCTTGGCCAGCTCTGTGTCCTTCCCTCCCTGTCACAGCCAGGCACCTCGAGACCCAGAGGGGCTCAGCTACTTGACCACAGTTGCTCAGCTAACGCGGGTCCTGAGCCTGGCGGTGGCTTCTCCACCACCCGCTCACCTTCCCCGCGACCTCAGCCAAGCCCACAACCCCCAGCCTGAGCGCGGGAAGGGACTTGATTTTCTCTGCCAGTTGGAAGTCAGGACGTCAATGAAATATTTACAGAGGAGCCACCACCACGGGCTACCTGGGTGAGAGGGTCACGTGCAAAGGTCTTGGGGTGGAGAGATCTCGTGGTGAGAGCGGGGTTACTAGTTGAGGGGACAGGAGGCTGGGGGGCAGCATGACGGGGAAGGGGGGTGGCGGGGGTCCCTGTGGGCCCCGAACCTCAGGTGAGATGAAGCAGCTGCCTCTCAGAGACTCTGGCCACGCACTCCGCAGATGGGCGCCTCGGGCAGAACTGCTTCCCACGCGGTCTGCATTCTTGCCACCCTGAGGTGACACAATTCCTCTTTAAATTCACTCTTTGTCACTGGGTGCTACTGTCAGAATGCATATTCCTCCAAAGTTCCTGCAATAATAGTAAGAGGCGGGCCCTGAGGAGGCCACTGTCACCACGGCAGAGCCCTCGGCTGTGGGATTAGCCCTCCATGAAGCAGAGGTCGACAGGAGCCCCCTCCTGCCCTGTGCTGCCAAGACGCCCAGCAAGGAGCCGTGGAGAAGCAGGGCACAGCCTCCTCCTCGGCCTCCCGCCTTCAGAACTGCCCAGGATTCCTATCTACCACTGAGCCACACTCCACGGCCTTTTCATTTTTTCATGAGACAGGGTCTTGCTAAGTTGCCGAGGCGGACCTCCAACTTGGGATCCTCCTGCCCCAGCCTCCGGAGTTGCTGGGACGGCAGGCCCGCGCCCCTGTGCCCAGCCCAGTCCCTGTTCTCAGCCTTTCCCTTACAGCAGCACCGACCGTGGATGATGACACCTGGCTTTGTCCCCTCCTGGGCACATGGCTTCCGATGGCCTGATCTAAACCCTGGAGTGCCGCGTGGGGTCCCTGCTGTCCCCGGTCCCGGGCTCTCTGCTCGGTCTGTGGCGGCCCCTGTTCATTCATCCCGGCGCATCCGCTCCTCCTCACGCTCTTCCCTATTTTTATCCTCCTCCCCACGCGGCAGAGCGTGTCGTGTTTAATTTGGTCGCCGGAGCGGTCCCCGCGGAGGCACGTGCTGCTGGGAGCGTGTATTTTTACCCGACAGCGGGCACCGGCCAGAGCCGCTGAAGCCCCCGGCCATCTGTGGGGCACAGCGTGCGGCCTCGCGCTTCACAGGCGTCTCTGCCACCCCGGGGCCACCAGGGGGGACACCGCATTGGGCACAAGAGACCCAGGCTGGACACCTGCGCCTGCACCAAGGGGCGAGTCCCCAGGAGATGGGCCACCTCTGGGCACCAACGTCTCACGTGGGGGACTCGAGCACCGTCCTGGAGTCAGACCCCGTGGACCCGAGGACCCCCCAGGGCTGATGGCTCCTGCCAGCCGTGGGGACCCAGCGGCCCTCGGCCCAGCCCCACCTCCCCACCGTCCTGGGGCTACTGCGGGACACCACAGGCACACCCCCTCACACCCACACCCCCTCACACCCACACCCAGACACACTCACATGCACTCGCTGACACACGGACACTCTTGTGCACACACACCCAGACACAAGCCACTCAGACACACTTAGACCACCACACAGACACACTCACAACCAACCACTCACACTCACACATGCTTAGACCCCCCACAGACACAGTCGCATGCACTCACAACCACTCAGATACACATGCACACACACATTCACCTACACACACCTGCACAGATTCACACACACTGACACACACTCACATGCACTGACACGCACTCCAGCCCCCACACTCACAGGCACACTCACCCCCAGCACGCGCAGTGCTGTTCCCGCCTCCCTGGGCACGGAGCTGGCCCCTCACAGGTGGCTCAGGTGTGGCCCTCCCCTCCCTGCTGTCCTGTGCGGTGGTCAGTGTACACAGGTCCCCTCGCAGGGTCTCACCCACGCCACGGGGCAGGACTCTCTGGAGAGGACCCTCTTGGCTTGTGCTGCCCGACACGGAAGCCACGTGTGCGAGCCCCGGAGAGGGGACTGCGGCCGAGGGGCTGGGCCTGGTGTCGCTCTCGTCTGACTCTGAAGAGCCACACAGCAGCCGGGTCCCCTCCCCGTGTGTCTCTGGTCAGACATGGAGCCACTCCAACCTGGGACGCCCTCATACATGGGCTCTACTCTCTCCATTTTCACTGATGAAAACACCGAGGCCCAGAGAGACCGAGTGACTCCTCCAGAGACACACAGGGAACCGGACCACTGGGACTGGCCCCTGGCCTGGTCTGACACAACACCTGCGTTTCATGTCCCCAGGTCCTGTAGTTTTGCCTTAGGAGTTTGTGCCTTGAGGGCCCGGGTCAGAGTCGTCCCTGCCTGGCTGCTGTGCGCCCCGAGCCTCTGCCCACGAGGTCCCCGAGGTCCCCGCCACCTCCTCGAGGTCCCGGAAGCTCTCTAGCCCTCTGCACCCAGCAGCCCTCCGGGTGTTTGTGGTTTAGAGCAGAGGACGACTCCAGCGCTCTCCAGGCCCAGGGCTTCCTTAGGGGGAGGGGGGGGGAAGCGGCCTGCACCTGGGGACCCAGGAGGCACCCCTGGAGAGGACTCGCTGGCGGCCAGGCCGTCCCCCACGAGCAGGAGGGAGGGGCCGGGCAGCGGCGGGGTGTCCTGCTAACAGGGGACGGTACGGCATCAGAGTGGCCCTGGAATCAAGAGACTGAAACCCCAAGAGGGACCCGGATGGAGTGAAGCACCGGGAGGAAGGGACAGTGGTGTCTGCAGCTGAGTTCCCCAGGCCCAGCGGGCGGCGCTGATGCGCGTTCCAGGAGATGGGAGTGTCACCGCCCCGTGGGTCACCTCCACCAGGTGGAATCCACAGGCTCCACACCCTGGTGAGGTCCCTCAAGCACCCAAAGGGGGGGGCGGCTTATCCTCAGGGTCCGGGGCTGCACCCCCCCACACACCTCACCATAAAATAAATAAAAATGAAAATGAATCAGACGACACAGCAGCAAAAACAAAGCCAGTCAGCGCGGGGGTGGCGCTCCTGTCATCCCAGGGCACGGGAGGCCGAGGCAGGAGGACCACAAGCTCAAGGCCAGCCTCAGCAACAGCCAGGTGCTGAGTAACCCAGGGAGGCCCCGTCTCTAAATCAAATACAAAATAGGGCTGGGAGGGGGCTCAGTGGTCGAGGGCCCCTGGGTTCAATCCCGGTACCTGCGGCGCCCCCCGACCCCCCCAAAAAATTGAAGAGAAAACAAATTAAGTTCCCACAGTGATTGTTTGGGAGTTTAAACAGCCCCGCAGCGGGGAGGGGGGTGGGTGGCAGTTTCTGCGGGAGCTGGGCAGAGCCTCACCCCAGCTCGTCACTCCTGGGAAGACCCCCGGGGAGCGTGGAGACGTCACCTCGGGTCAGATCCGGGCGTCCACAGCAGCCTTCCTTCACCCCAACCGGGGAAGACACCAAAGGCCTGTGGTTAGTGAAACAGGGGCACACCGCAGAGCCCGGATGACGGACAGCTGCTGGGGTGACGGACAAACCTCACACACATCAGTGGAAAGAAGCCGCCTGGCTCTTGCGCTCAAAGTTCAGGAACCAGCCAGCCCCGTGTGTGCTGTCTGGCGCAGGTGGCACTGCGGGTGTGACTGCAAGGGCACACAGGGCTCCTGGGAGCCGAGGATGTTCCACTCTTTGCTTTGGGCACAGGTTTCATGGGTGCGTGCAGTTTTCAAATTGTCCAGGCGGTGCCATAGATAAGGGCGCTTTTCCATGCAGACGTCCTACTCTGATATAGTTTTGAAAATCAGACAGAAAGGAGCTGGCATGTACTGCGTGCTGGCTCTGGGGATGGAGGTGTGGTTGTCTGATCCAGTCTCCACGCTAACTAACCCTATGGCAGGTCCAATCATTGGCTCTACTTTCCACATCAGAGAGGTTGAGTCCCTTCCCCCAGCTCACACAGCTAGTGGGCAGCTCAGCTGGACTCCGATCCAACGTCTCATTCGATTCCAAGTATAGCCACCCTTCAGTATCTGCAGGGAGGTCAGTTCCTGGATCTCTGTGGACACCACAACCCCCCACCCCCACGCTCAAGTCCCTAATAAATGGCGCCGTATCGGCATAGAACTTGGGCCATCCTCCCGTGAACTGTAAGCCACCCCTTGGCGACTTGGCTGTGGTTATGAATGTTTTTAGAGGATAATGATGAGAACACAGCGTGTGCTCGTGTTCCGACTTTTTCTAATAGTCTGATCCCTGTTCGGTGAGATCCACGGACACGGAACCCTCTGGACCCGAAGGGTGACTGTGCTCCGAGACCCTTGCGGGGCCTGCAGATGTGGTGGGAGGTGCTCTGACCCAGGGCAGGAGAGAGAAGGAGACGTGATCCCCAGCAAGTTCAGGAGAGGAGACGGCGAACGCCCCCCGACTTCCTAAGGAAAGTTTGGCAAGAGCCTGAAGAGACGGGCTGGAGAAGGGGACACTGCGGGGAGAGGGGGGCCGCCAAGGGGCCGCCATGCCCGGAAGCAGGGAGCCCCACCCCGTTCCCCTGCACAGTTCTGGCCTCTGCCGTGGTGTCCACACGTGGCCAGAGCTTGGGTTCCAGGTGCCAGCACCCCCTGAAGCCCTGTTCACGGGGGCTGAGGTTGGGTTGTGGCAGGTCCCCGAGGTTCCAGGGTGGGGAGCTTGGTCCCCGGGATGATGGCAGAGGTGCTGGCAGGGCCTATAAGAGGCAGGGCCTGAGGGGCACTGCCCCTGGAGGGCTAAGGCAGTTCGAGGGCCTTGCCTCGAAGTTCTTTGGGGGGTTGTTATGAGGGAGTAAGCCTGGCCTCGCTGTTGATTTCCTCTCTCCTCAGACAGGCTCGCCCGCCATGATGCCATCTTCCACGGGACACAGCCCCAGGGTCCCTCACCAGAGCCCGAGGATGAGGGTGCCATGCCCTTGAACCTCCCAGTGTGTGAGCTACATAAACCTCTTTTCTTTACAAAGTTCCCAGCCTCCAGATTTTAGTTATAACAACAGAAAATGGACCAAGACAGGTACCCTGCAGCCCTGCCGTTGAGTTAGAGTGGGTTACATAACTGGGCATTCAGCAGTCACCGCGGTGGGGGCGGGCTCCTCTCCCCACGCTGCTCGGGCCCTGAGAGGTGGGCCCTGGACTACAACTCCCAGAATGCTCTGCTCTGGATTCTGGTGGTTGGCCAAGGGGCGGGGCTGGGACAAGTTGGAGAGCGAGGGGGAGGGAGGCTGACTGCAGTCCCGCCTGCCTTCCCTGGGAAAGCCAGGCTCCCGACGGCCTCCCTGCAGGGGCGCGGCCTCCCTACCTCCTTCACCTGCTGCCCCTCCTTACCACAGCCGGGGTGGGAGGGGGGATGGTCCGCGAGGGCTGCCTCCGAAGACCCCGAAGTCACCCAGGGTTGGAGACCCACGTCTCAGGAGAGGCAGGAGCTGATTCCTGGTGTCCCCACTCCAAGAGGCAGGGGTCCCTGGCCACTGTCACTCTGCCATTAAGGCCAGAGCAGTCTCTGAGGGCAGGAGGTCCGAGAGAGGACATGGGTGGACGGTGGGGTGTTCCTTAAGTGGCCCTAGGGTGGGGCTTGCAGGGAGGTGGAAGGACCAAGATGTGCAGCCGGATTCTCAGGGAGGACCCTGGGCAGAGGCTGCGGCCCCCTGTCCTCCCTGGGCACTCTTCTCCATGGCTTCCTGGCTCTGCTGATGGGCATATCCATGTGACTGCCAGCTGTGGCAGAAGTCCTGGGGGTGACCCCAGGTCAGCCAGAAACATGGCCCAAGTGTTTCCTTCCAACTCTTTTCCCTTCTGTATTTCAATACGGAGGAGCCTGGAGACCTTGGGGACCCCGGGTTGACAATACAGAGCCACAATGCCGAAGGAGCCTGGGCTCCATCTCAGGAGCAGAGAGCTGTCCGCTCTCCTAGAACACCTCTTTGAAATGCAGTCTACGTACAAAATGGAATACTATTCAGCTATAAAAACGTAACAAGATCCTGTCACTTGCAGCAACATGGATGTAACTGGAGATCATGCTGTGGTGGGAAATAAGCCAGATAGAGAGGGACACATGCCTTGTGATCTTACCCCTAGGAGGAAGCTAAAAATATTGATTTCATAGAAGTATAGTGTAGACTAGTGGTCACAGAGGCTGGGAAGGAGGCCGGTGAGGGGGATTGAGGATAGCTGGATAATGGGGACCCAAAATCCCATACCTAGAAGGAATAAGGAGGGTGACTATAATTTGTAACAATTCATCACACACTTTAAGAAGCACTATAAAAGAGGAGTTTGAAACTTCCCAACACAAAGAAATAATGATTGAAGCAGACGGAAAAAATGCTAATTATCTTTCTTTGGTCATTACATAGTATGCATTTTACACACATTGAACCCCACAAATAGGTACAATTATGATATAGCAGATGAATAAAAGAACAACACCCATTTTGGGTCTTATATGCACAAGAATTAAACTTCTATTGTGTCTGAGCCACGGTGCATGTTGGGGATTCTTTGTTACAGCAGCAAGCACGTCTAATACACATGACAGGAACTTAGCTGACCTAACGCACAGGCACTAATACAGTCGTGTGGCTAAGACATCAGCTCCAAGAGGCCTTCGGTGGTCTCTTTGTTCACTGATGGATCCCCAGTGCCTGGAATAGAGCCGGGCACCTGGAAGGGACCAATGACAATGTGCTGAATGAACCACCAGCTTTGATTTTTCTCTTGAGAGGAAGGAGAGGCAGAGCAGGGGCCGGTGGATTGCTGGCTCTGAGCAGGAAGGGGCTGGGTTTCCATCTGCCCAGTTATTTCCTAACTGTGCGTGCTGGGCCCGGGCCTCCACGGCCTCCCAGGGCCGTGTGGGGCATGACCGGGGCTGTTCAGGGTGGATGCTGCGCACACGTGGCCTGATGCCCAGCAGGAGCCCAGGAAGGAGCTGCCATGAGGACTGTTCTCATTTGCTGGGCAAACAGAATGCACAGAAGCTGCCCCTGGAATCGGCTCTGACAAATTTCAGGCCCCGAGGGACGGACGGGGCCGGGTTTGAGCCTGGGATCGCAGCCAGAGGCCGGCTCAGGAAGCGATGCTACATTCCCATGATCCTCCTGCCCTCCCAGGAGGGCTTGGCCCTGGCTTCTAGCACTGACCTCAGACCAACCCCGTGAAGCTGCTGCCCAGGCCTGGACCGGCTTGTTCTGGCTCTGCAGGCCCAGGGGGGACCTGCATCCACAGGGCTCGGGTGTGGCTCATCCAGCCGGCCTGGAGCTATGGGGTTTGGGCAGGTGCCTCAGGACGACAGCCCCCCCCCCCATCCATTAGACTGTGAGTCACGGCTGAGTCACCAAAGAAGGAAGATGGTCAGGCAGCAATTCCGACCTCCCCTCAGAGCCATGAGTCGGCAGAAGCCTGGCCCCACAGTGGGGAGGGGAGGAGGGGCGGGGCGCAGGAGCCACGGGTCCACGCCCCTTTATTCCTTATCTCAGCAAAACCCAGTCCCCCAAGTCTTGTCAAGGCCGCTCACTCAAACCCCCTGAGAGCACAACCATGTCTCAGGTTTGCACCAACCGAGGTCCCAGCGATGACCCGAGCCCAGCTCCAACCTGCTGCTGCCAAGCAGCAAGCACAGCGGCTCCGTCCTCTGCTGAGAACCACCCGAGCCCTCCTCCTCCTCCTCCTTCCCCAGAGGCGACCCTGTGAGCCCACACAGGAGGACAGGAGAGGCAGGGAGAGGATCCCACCAAGGCGGTGCAGCGGGACCAGGGCGAGCACCCGCCCGCGGAGCCAGCTGGTCCACATCCAGCAGCCCTGGATGGCTCCGCGTTCTCCTCTGTAAAACGTGGACCCGCCCCGGGTCGGGAAGCTGAAAACTCGGGACCCAGGGAAGCCAGCAAGGCCAATCCCTGCTGGAGAGAGAACCAAAAACCCTCCGTCACCCCGGGGTCGCCCCGAAAGATGGTGACCACACCAGGTTGGCCGGGAGGTGGCCCTCCCCAGCACCGAGCGATCCCAGTGGCCCGTGTGCAGACCTGAGCAGGCATGTGTGTGCGTGTGTGAGCATGTGTGTGAGTGTGCATGTAAGAGTGTGAAAGACTGAGTGTGAGAGAGTGTATGGGCGCTAGAGTGTGCGTGCAAGTGTGTAAGAGTATGCTTGTGAGTGTGTAAAGTGGTGATTGTGTAAGAAAATGTGTGAGCTTGGGTGGGAGAGTGTGCATGTGAGTGTGCAAGAGCACGTGTGTGAGTGTGCAGGAGCGTGCAACCCCCTCCCACCCACGAGACACCCGCAGCACTTCTGCACTGTGGGTTTTCAGGGTTACTTAACGCTCGGTTCCCGGGGGTGCTCCCTGCGCCCCCTGCCTTGCCCTGTGCTGGTCACCACTCCCCCTGGAAGAGCCCCGAGGACTGGCCGGTCACCAGCTGGATGGACCCCGATGGAGACCACCCAGATCCCACCTGAGCTGAGACCTCACTCCTTGATTAAAATCTGCGTTTGGGGAAAGGCTATCGACCCTGCGTCAGCCGGACCTGCGCATGCACCGTGGCGCTGGACAGCACTGAGCAGTCCGCCTCCTTGCCTCCCAGGGGGACGGCTGGCACCGCCGGGGGACACTGCTGATCTTCCCATAGTGCACAGGACGCCACGGCCACAGAGGAGGGTCCAGCCCCGAGGGCAACAGTGTGGCCACTGCAACTGGGCTCTGCCACCGCCCTGCCTGGGCTTGGATTCTGACCCGCCACCTCCTTGCTGCGACCTGTTGGCTTCCATTTCCTCCCCAATAATGTGGCCAGTGGCACTGCCACCAAGCAGGGCTGTCACGTCACGTGGGTTAGTGCATATTTGCACTTCGGATGCCGTCTGTGTGAGCATTGGAGGACGCTCACTCCCTGGTGTACATGGCACCGTGCTCCACAGACCACGCGGCCCTCCTGGACACTCGGAATCATTTCTATGATGACTTGGAAGACTCGATTCAATGGAAGCAGTTGTCACACTGCATCGTTCAGGGAATGAGGACAAGAAAACAGCCTGTACATGTTCAGTACAGGCGCAATTTTTAAAAAATTAATTTAAAAAATTTTTAATTTACTGGGGATTGAACTCAGGGGCACTTGACCCTATTTGTATTTTTTTTTTTTTTTGAGTCAGGGTCTCACTGTGTTGCTCAGTGCCTCATTGTTGATGAGGCTGGCTGTAAATTCACGATCCTCCTGCTTCAGCCTCCTGAGCCGCTGGGATTATAGGAGTGCACCACTGCGCCCAGCTAAATAGATGTTTTTGATGCGTGGTTGGTTGACCTTGCAGAGCAGACCCTGTGGACCTCAAAGGCCAAGTGTCCAGTGCCTAGGGAGTGGGAGGGTGGGTGGGAGTGACTTGATCCCTGGTGCACACAGGGTGACATCCCTGTCAACCTGGACCTCTGATGGACCATGCAGGGCAGAGCCAAGTGCATGAATCCCTGCCACTATCCCCACCAGGCCCTGGGGACCGGTCACACTCTAGGAGCTGATTTTTCACTAGAGCTTCTGGATTTTTTTCTTTTTCTTTTCTTTTTTTTTTTTTTTACTTGTTATAGCATCTGGCATTAACTAATACAGCTTTTTTTTGTGCTAGGGATGAAAGGTCCTCCACCGCTGAGCTGTGCCCCAGCCCTTTTTCTTTTATTTTGAGACAGAGTCCACTAGGTTGCCCAAGCTGACCTGGACCTTGCCTTGGCAATCATTTCCTTTTTCTTTTTAAGAGATTTTGATCGACACATAATAATCATAATGCTACCATTCCCTTTTCTCTCTTGACTAGAGAAGATCATTTCTTCAACACACGGCAGCTTCAAGGTCAGTCTGCAACCCTCTCCTTCATGTCTTTCCCTTGACCTAAACAATCATCTGGGGAGGAAGCCCCTTGCCCCAGGGGTGGGGGAAAGGGAAGGAGGGACCCAGGAGGCCTGGCCTTTCAGCTAGGCCCGGGGTCTCAGCCAAGGACCGGGAGTCGTGAGACCTCAGGTGCATGACTCACACCAGCGCTCAGGGTCACAGCGGGCGCCCACCCGACAGCCCACCCACCGTCTCCAAGCTGCTCCCGTTGCTCCGTCCAGGCCTCCGCTACCCGATCACAGGGGTCCCCAGAACGGTCACCAGCATGTACCAAGTGACCAGCCACCACAGATGACTCCCGAGGAGCACCTCACGGCGGCCTCCATGCATGAGCCCAGGCGGCTGGGTCAGCCGCGGTGTGGCCTCTGGACGCGGCCCACGGACGCAGGGGACGAGCGGTTGGAGGCTGCAGCTGGCTGGACGCGGCTCGCTGCTACCAGTGAACGGTTCTTTGTAAGCGTCAGGAGGACACTAAAAATAACAACGGCGGAGCACAGTAGTGAGCTGTAGCTTGGATCTAAAATGTCCCCCAAAGATGCATGTGCTGAGACACGGTCCCCAGGACACGGTCCCCAGCCTGGTGCCTGCGGGAGGTGGCAGAACCCTTAAGAGGCGGGGCCAAGGGGGGTCTCAGGTCACTGTGGATGTGCCTCGAAGGGGACCGTGGGACCCTGGTCCCTTCCTCTCTGCTTCCAGGCTGTGAGTGGGAGGTTGCAGTCCACCGGGCTCCCCACAGGCCTGGGAGCCAGGGCATGACCAACCCTGGGCTGAAGCCTCTAAACAGAGTCAAAAGAAACTTTCTTCTTTTTAAGTCGACTACTTGAGATATGTTGTTATAGTAACGGAAAGCTGACTAGCCGTACAGTAACATGACCAGGAAGACGGCCAGTTATCAGTATTACAGGTCCCTCGTGACGGTGTGAGCTCGGTGCCTCATGACAGCGCAGGGGACGTTTACATGGTATCCCCCCACACGCACACACGGGGAAATGGCTACGCTACGAGCTCACTAAGTGACAAGAACTTTCCAGTTCTATTATATGGTGTCTGGGACCATCGTACACGAGGCCAACTGTTGACAAAGCTGTCACCAGATCACGCAAGACTGTGAAGGTTGATTGGATCGAGGGCTCGTCCTGTGCCCAGAACATAACAAAACTGTGATACGATGAACCCAGCTCAATGCCACAGCCGCCTGACGCCGTGGGCCCCCAACCCCATTCTGCAGATGAGGTATGGAGAGGCGCCGAGCTATACACAGAGCATCGGGCCTGGACCCGCCTGCCTGGTCCTGGGGTCTCGGCTCCTGGGACTCTGCTTTGTCTGAGCCCACATCCAAGGGATGGGCAGGGGATGTGGGCCCTGGACAGTCAGGAAGGGAGCCTGAGGCCAAGTCACTGATTCCATCAGCAGAAAGGCCTCGGCCTCCTGGTGTGGGCTGTCGGTGACCTCGCTCGCCACACTGAGAATGGCCATCCTGGAAGGACGGAGGGGCTCGTGTGGTGACCCTGGTCCCCTCCGCTCACCACTGTGTGGCCATGAGGCACAACCTCTCTGGGCCTCAGTCTCACCACCAGTAAAACAGACTGGCAGAGGACCAAGTGTGCGAATAGCCACGCAGTGCCCGGCCCAGGCTCGCACGCGCACACTCGGGGACATGCACACACACGCGCACACTCAGGGACAGCGCACACATACAGAGTAACAGGCCTCAGCGAGGGCTGGGCAGGGGTCCACTGCAGGAGGAATGACCGTTGCGGTTCCCACGGGCGCCTCCTGCAGGGCCCTCCGCCGGCCACCTGGGGGTAGGGGGGGTGGGGGTGGACGGCCTGGCCCCTGAGGCTCCCGCTTGCTTATTTCTTCAGCTTTGCCTCCTGCGGTGCTGGGAGGGTGCCCAGGTGGACTCAGGCCAGGCGGGCGCCACAGGCCAGCCCATCCTGCTGACCCCAGGGCCAGCGTCTGGGTGGCCCCACTGGGGGCTCCGCCCAGCCCAGGTGTGGCTGAGGTCCCCGGGGAGGCTGCAGGGGCCGGTGCCCAGGCCGCCCGGCAGGACGGGGGCAGGGAGGAGAGACCTGGGTGCCAGCCGCCTCCACCTGCCCGTCCGGGGCCCCCGGGGGGTGCGGCCGTGGCTGGGACACATGCAGCTGGACATGCCTCCGGCCCACACGATGGTGACGTCCCTGGCGCTTCCCAGAGGTGGCCTAACTGGTCCCCAGGGATGGGTCGGTGCTAAATGTGACCCCCCTGAGGGAAACGTGCCGAATGTCACTCCAAGAAAAGGGCAGAACAACGGGAAGAGACCTTCGGCCACAGAGGTGACGGGACTTGCATCGTCACCATCGGCCGTCCCTGGTGTCTGCTGGGTGCCCGCAGGAGCCAGGCAACGTCCTGAGCGTTCACGAGGTCAACTTCAAGTCATGCTCCCCGTGACGCTGTGACGCGGGAACATCGTCCTCCCCGCTGAGCGGGTGAAAGGAACGAGGCTCAGAGAGGTTTAGGAACCTGCCCAGGCTCCACAGCGTGCAGGACGGGAGCTGGCTTGCCCTCACGGGGCCTGGGGGCAGAGTCCCCGTCACGGTCACCACTGGACCATCCTCGTCACGCTCACACTGGACCGGCGTCCTGCATACCGCGAACTGCACGCGATTCCCGGGGCTGGCCTTGGGTGGCCCTCGCCCGCCGGGGCACCAGGGGTCCCTGCGTTCACTGTGTCGCAGGCCACCCCCCTCCAGCCAGAAAGGCCCTTCTGACTGAAGTCCGCTCATGACCACCTCCTCGAGGTCCCTCCGTGCTCCCCTTGCCTTCAGGGGACGCGACCCTCCTCCCGACAGGCCCGGCCTCCGCCGACTCTCCACCTGCTCTTCTCCTGCCGCTTTCCTCCCCGGAGCCCAGACACCACGGCCCAGTGAGCACACACCCGTGAGCACACACCCGTGAGCACACACGGGCCTGGGCACGCGGCTCTGGTCACTTTGTCTCCTGCACAGAAGCGGCGTCCAGGCTGGACTGGAACCTCGGGTGTCGGCCACCTGGTGGGCCTCGGGCCCCTCAGGCTGAGACCCTGCTCACGCCGCGTTCTGCCAGATCCCGGCCCAGGAGACGTGACTAAGGACCCTGTTTCTTTGGTTTCGTGGGAGGTGACACACAGGGACGTGCCCGACGCAGGAGAACCGTGCCATGGGAAGGCGCGTCCCTCCCTGCACGCCGGCCTCCAGCACCCCGCCCCCCGGACCCCCACGGAGGCAGACGGATCGCGGGTTCACGCGGGAGTGTCTGAGGGTCCAGGGCAGCTGTCTGAAACCTGCCTCCCCCCTGACGACTTGGGAAGAGCCGAGACCCTCTTTCCCCCGCTGTGGGTCGGGGACCTGGTGGAGCCGCCTCACGGGCTTGTGACGGGATCCAGTGAGCCGGTATTAAGTTTGCGAGTGTTCCCAACGGTGCCTCGTATACAGTAAGTGCTTTATAAGTGCCAGCTCTGACCAGCATCCGGACACGGGCTTCCTTTTCTTGATGTTTCCAACACCCCAAAGGGTGGATGTGCTGGGCTTGGCCGTCCCCCGGGGCCGCTGCTCACTGCAGAGGGTGGAGCCATGGACAGGCCACAGAGGGACAGGGGCAGGTGACCTGTGCTCTGAGCAGATAAGGAACCCGGGTCACGGCAGAGATTCCAGGTTCTTCCCAGAAACCCTCCAACGCACCAGGTCCTGGGCTTGTACAAATGTCGCCTGTGTCCCCAAGGGAGGCGCTCAAGGCCACCGGCGCGACCAGGCAGGCACCAAGCGCAGGGTCGGTCAGTCCCTGGAGGGAGAACTGGTCGACCTGCTGAGACACCTGCAGGTGCCGGCTGCCCGTCCCTGTCCCCCCCCCCCCCCCCCCGCTCTTGCCCTAAAGAACGTAGTCAGCTTCCGCTCAGGGGCTGGTGGCCTTGAGGATAGGGCTGGTCCCCAGAGGGGTCCCCAAGACGGAGCCGTAGCTGGTTCAGGAAGTACCACCAGAGACGGGGACATGTACCCCAGGAGGAGCCCCCAGTGTCCTTGAGGGGTTTGAAGGACGCGGTGAACGGGGCAGGGTCCTGGGAAGCGGGGAGGAGCGGGCAGGTGGGCGGCGGGGGAGGCGGCGATCGTGAGCCTCCGGGAGATGTATTTTTGTAACTCGGGGTTGAAAATAGACACCCCGACTCCGTGCGCTGTCTCATCCCATGACGTGTCCCTGCTCGTGTCCCTGCGCGTCGGGGCTTTTCCATTCAGCACGTCTCCGTGGCAACGGGCCACCTCTCATTCAGCCATCTCCAGGGTTACCTTGCTGGCTCATTCACGGTTGTTGCCACGGAGACGGGTCCATTGATACCACCATGACTCCTTGGAGCTTGGCTTTCCTGAATGAGCGAGAGCTGGCCACCGGGCGGGACAGGAAGATGGTGGGAGGTGGGGACGGGAGCAGCTGGAGCACCCGGGGACCTGCCGCCCTGGGCTTCCGCATGGACCGCTGTGGGCACGCAGAGCCATGGTGGCCGTCCTGGTCCTGACTCCTGGGCACCCGGCCCTTGGACAGTTGTGTGTGTGTGTGTCCCCACACGCACATGCACGGTGTCATCTGGTGGAGCAGGTGCTGTCCCTGTCCTTGGTTTCTATGTCCCAGGCAACCAGCACAGTGCCCAGGACAGACCAGGCACCCCACAGCGGCTGTGGACTCCGCGAGCCCCTGCTGCCTGCCAGCCGTCCTGGGAAGCTGCAGAGGCAGACGCCTCGGCACTGGGCTCCTCAAGCCCTGGCCAGCGCCCAGCCTGCGCCCGGCACCGAGCCACGGGGCACCTGCTCCTGCTCTGCAGGTGACCTGCCCGGGCTCCGTCCTAGTGTGAAACACAGCAGCTCAGGTGTGTCCCCAGAAGTCACGTTAGGACCTGTGCTCCAGATCCTTCCATTCATGGCATTGGGAGGGAGGGACTTTGGAAGGTGGCAGGCAGAAAGGAGGTGACAAGCAGGGGACATGACGGCATTACTGAGAGAAGGGGAAGAGAAGGAGGAGAAGGAGAGATCCAAGCTAGCACGCCTGCCGCCTCACATGTGCTCCCCTCTGCCATGTTATGACGGAGCAAGAAGGTCCCTACCTGATGCTGGTGCCAATTTTTTGTGAATATCCAGTCTCTAAAGCCATGTTCTAAATAAACCTCTGTTCTTTGTAAACTACCTGATCTCGGGTGTTTTGTTATAGCAACAGAAAACAGACTAAGACACACTAGTACACCCAATATCCTCCCATCTTGTCCACTGAGATGTCCCTCCGACAGCCCTACTCTCTTTCCCAGGCATGGTCACATCTCCGGGCCTAATGGGATATTCCTACCAGCATTGAAGTCTGCTGCCAGAGGTCCCATCTTAAAGAAAACAACTTCTAAACTTCACTTCGCCTACCAGCTGACTCTCCCTCTCCTTCCCTCTTCCCTTCTCAGTAAAGCTCTTGATCAAATTGTTTTTGGTCCTGGGGATGGAACCCAGGGCCACTTAACCCCTGAGCCCCATCCTCAGCCCTTTTCATTTTTTGAGACAGGATCTTGCTAAGTGATTGAGGCTGGCTTTGAACTTGCAATCCTCCTGCCTCAGCCTCCTGAGTCACTAGGATGACAGGTGTGTGCCACACACACACTCTTTAACAGCTGTGGGTGATCTTTCTGGTGCCTTTGCCTCCACCTCACACCTAAGCAGCTCTGGCTGGACTTCCTGCTGCCCAGACTGGGGCCGTCCATGCTGTCCCTCCCAGGGGCCTCTGGTGAGCCTCTCCTGACGTGGCGTCCAGGGCACACGGCCCTGGTCTGCTCCCCTCGGCTCCCGGCTGTCCCCTCGAATGATGGAGAGCGGTGGGGCGCTGGATAGCCACGTGCTGGTCCAGCTTCTCAGCTCTGAATAACTCCACAGACTCAGGATGCCGGCATCTGGGTCTCCAGCTCCGACCTCTCTTCTTGGACTTCAGACTCAGTCACCAGCCTGACACAGTACCGCCGACCGCAGCAGCAGCCCCAGCGCAGCGTGTCCAGCGCCCAGCTCCCGGCTGCAGCCCTGCCCGCAGCCCCTCCCCAGCGCGGGTCCCCTCTCCAGCTCGGTGAAGCGCCTCCTCCTTCCATCTGCACCCCGGTTCCTTCCTGATGGCATCCGCCACGGTTTAAAGACCACAGCTGCCACTTAGGGGGTGTCACCTGCCATCCCGTCCTCTACTGGACCGCTGGCCCCGTGGGTTCTGGGGATCCATCCACACGTGTCCCCGGCACCGAGAGCAGCTGCCCGGCGCATAGCAGATGCAGGACAGTGGGGAGCAAGGACAGTGAGCTGCGGCCCAGCGCCGGGTCCACGCACAGCCCGGGTGGCCAGCTGTTCGGTTCCCTACTCTGGCCTCTGGAGGCTTTGCTCGATGACCCTTCCCAGCAACCCTTGTGTTCAGACGGGGGCATGTGACTAAACCTGGCCAATGGGATGTGGGGGAGGAGCCCCGGCTTCCTGCAAGACCCTCCCCCAAGGCCTCCGCTGGTCCCCATCCGGCTGCCCAGGCTCCAGGGCAAGAAGAACCACGGGGGACGGAGCCTGGGGCCCTGCAGGACCGTGTGGAGCCCAGCCCAGGACACCTGCTGACCAGGCCGCCCGCGAGCCACACCTCGGCCTCAGTCCTTTAGACTCCTGAGACTCGGGGTGGCCCGCTGCGGGAATGAGCCACCTGACCCAGTGTCCCAGCCCTGGGCGGTGAGCCACCCGCTCACTCTGCTGACTTACACTGAGCACGCACACTTGTCGGGGCATCAAGACGCAGGAGGACGCGGCGGGGCGGCGGGGCCCTTGCCTTTCCAGACACTGAAGGAGGCCGCGGTGACAGCGACCCCGCTCCTCACGTCTCTCCCTGATTTCCTAAAGACCTTCACGAGGGAGGTTGGGCCGAGCCTCCCTGGTCCAAAACCCGAGCCCCCCGGAGACTGACCGGGCATGTCAGGTGAGGGACACTAAAGCCTTACCCTGGTCCTACAGACGAGGACACCGCGGCCTAGAGAGGCTCCTGAGCTGTCTCAGGACACACAGCCGGTGGACAAGGGCCGGAACCTCCAGCCAGGCCGGCGGCCACCTCTGTCCCCGAGAGACAGCCCTCGCTGTGGGAACAGGCTGAAGGGAGCCCAGCTCAGCGCGGAGGGAAAGAGACTCCCCACAGGAGTGCGCAGGGCGGCTCCGCTGGGCATGCGCAGGGCTGCGGGTGTGGCCACGGTCCTCGCGGAGGTTCCAGCAGTGCCGCCAGGACAGCGGTCACTCACTGGGGGACTTCTCCCAAAGTGGCTTTGGGGGATGTGGGAGGAGAGGTGAGGAAGGGACGGAGGGGGCACATTCCTGGAAGCGTGAGGAGTCAGATCAGGAGACAAAGGGACGTGGGAAGAGGGCGGGACTGTGGCTGAACGGCCCCCAAGACCCGGGTGTTGAAACTCCACCCGACCCCCCGTCCATGGGGCGGGGACGGAGGCAGGAGGGCCTGGGGGACTGGCTGACAGACACAGAGGCTCTGCCGCAGGACGGACGAGGAGCCCTATCCACAGAGAGAGCTGGTCTTTTTTGCCCTTCCTCCTTCTGCCATGGGGGACCCAGCATGCATCCCTGGGGGGACATGGCAGAGCCACCCTCTTGGAGTCAGAGACAGCAGCTCTCACCCAACACTGGACCTGCTGGTCCTTGACTCTGGCCTTCCCAGCCTTCAGAACTGGGAGAAATAAATTTCTCTTACTTATAAACCACCCAGCCTGGGGCCTTTTGTTATAGCAGCGCACACTGACTAAAGCAGTGGAAGGCACTAAGACAGTGGAAGGCACTAAGACAGTGGAAGGCTGTCGTCCTGCGAGATGCAGAAAAGGCAGGGGTGGCGTGGCGTGGAGCTGGGTGGTGCAGACGTGGAAAAGTGCGTTGGAGGAGCTGGACACAGCCGCTGGCCCGCCACCTCTGCCCAGTCTGCATCTCAACAGCACGCCAGCCTTCACCACCCGCCAGGGAAGCTGGGGAACCTGCTGGGCAGAACCGGACCAACGGGCTCGCGATCCGAGTGCTCAGAACGGGCGGGTTGAGCCCCAATGGGGGTGGACAGGGCCGTGGAATTCAGAGGCCGATTTCCTGATTTTACCAATGAGGGAAAGTTCCAGAGGGGCCAGGGGAGCTGTCCAAGGTCACCCAGGAAATGAGAGCTGGACCGGGCCTGGAAGCCGGTCTCTCGCCAGCCTGGGCCTGTTCTTCCTGCCGCAGTGGGCAGGCTCCCGGGGGAATCTGCGCAGCGCTGTCTGACAGCTCCTGACAGTGACGGCTGGGCTGTCCGGCCCACTGCCACCAGCCACACGTGGCTTTTAAGCCCTTGAAGGGTGGCCAGCGAGGGTAAGGAGTGGAATTCTAAATCTAACTTGAATCAACTCAGACTTTAGTACGGAGGTTTCCAAAAATGATTAAACCCAGAATTTCTGCCTATGCTACGCAGGGGCTAGAATCCGTGTCTGCACAGCCCCATTCAGCAGCATGAGCCCCAAAGAGGGGAAGCGACGGGTGTCCCCCCAGGGTGAATGCAGAAACCTCAAATGGCAAACACACAACGGAATATTACTTAGCAGTGAAAAGGAAGGGAGCTTGAAGACACGATGCTGAGACAAGTCAGTCACTAGCTGACAAAGGTGTCCCATCACTCACACCAGGTGGCCAGAGCTGTTCCACCCGTGGGGTCAGATGTAGGATGGTGGCTTCCAGGGTCAGAGGGAACTTTCCAGGGAGATCATCGTCCCTTTCCGAGGTGGCAGCCACTTGACCAGGGGGAAGTTGGTGCCAGGCCTCCCCAGGCCTCCCTGGGCAGCCAGCTGCCAATCCTCAGCCCGAGCAGCAGGTGGAGAGGCTCAGGCTGGCCCAGTCCCTGCTGCCACCCACCTCTGTGACAGGGCCCGGGTCTTTCCACTCTGCTGGGCAGGGACAGGAGGGAGGGCTGTGGCCGGGGAGGGCAGGCTCCCCACAGGACAGTCCCCCACAGGACAGTCCCCACTGAGGTCCCTGGAGGCACAAGGTGACCCGCCAGCCAGCAGCAGGCTGGCCACAGGTGAAGTCCTGGCTCCCCAGGGGACACCGGCAGGGCTCCTCCAGTGTCCCCCACCCAGGGGGGGTGTCTTGCTGCTTGGAGACACGCGGCGTCCTGACCAGGGTGCAGAGCCCCTGCCAGCCCTGCCACCAGGCCTCCTGGTCTCCTGGTTTTGGGAGCCCAGACCTTCAAACTCCTGGGCTTGAGATCCTCTGGCTTCAGCCTCCCAAGCAGCTGGGACTACGAGGACCTGCCACTGTCCCCAACTCTGCCCATCTCTCTCTCTCCCTCTCTCTGTCTCTCTATCTCTATAGTTTTTCTTTCTGGTACTTAGCACAGTGGGGACTCAAAAACTATTTGTGATGACACCTGTGAGGTGCTCAGAGCATCTATCTGGACCACAAGGGCTTGGGCCTCGGCTCTGCCACCTACTGTGTGTCCTTGGGCGAATAACTTAACTCCTCTGTACCCCAATCTCTCTGCAGTTTTACCCTCAGACAGAATGAAATCTGTTAATGCATGAAAAGTCCTCGGGACAGTGATTGGTAAGTGGGATGTGCCTGGGTGACGTGGAATCTCCCAGGTCACACGGCCCGTGTCGGGGAAGAGCCCCTGAGGTACGAGGTGCAAGGGAAGAGGGACCCCAGGGGTCATCTCTCCAAGGGCATCCTGGGGGTGTGGCCTGGACTGTGACAAGGCCCACGTCCCGACCCCTGGCACCTGTGAGTGCCACGGTTCGCACCCTGCAGGCTGGATCCTGAGGCCGTGTGGTCAGAGGCGGGGCCCTGGAAGGCGACCCGTCACGAGAGCTTTGTGGATCAGTCCACGACGAGGTCATCCTCCTAGTCTAGGAGGTGCGGCCTTGACGGAGGGAAGTGGGGACTCTCGGGGACGCTGCCTTGTCCCCAGCCCCTTCCCATCTTCCTGCCACCGTGGGCTGAGCCGTTGTGCGCCCCAGTGTTCCCGCCATGACATCCCGCCTGGTCACACCCCCTGGAGAAGCGGCCGAGTGACCGCGACGGCCGACACCCCGAGCCAAAGCCACCTCCCTGCTCAGCTCCCGCCCAGGCCTCGTCCTTGTCCCCGAGGAACAGACGTGACGGGGGTCTGGACCAGCCGAGTCCCCGCAGAGCGAGGGGGGCTGGTCACGTGACCCCAGAGGCCGGAGGAGGCCAGGCGGGGGGACGGTGGCCCCTCACACTCGGATCTCAGTGCGTCCTGCAGCCCCGGGGAAGGAGCCTCGGGGGATAGCGGCGGCTCTGTACCTCGGGGGCAGCCCAAGGACGGGAAGGTACAGGGCCACGCGGGGTGGCCAAGGTCCGTGATTCTCGTCACCTGAACACGCTGAGGACAGAGGAGATGGGGGGGGGTTAAACTCGTGATCCTGGGGACAGCGGGGCTGGGCCCTGAGAGTGCTGTGGTGGGGGGACTCCAAGGGACAAGAAGCACTTCTGGTGGCCGGGGCCTCGCCAGGCGGGAAGCCAGGCTCCTGCCAGGGCCAGGGACAGGCTGCGGCGCCACCCCAGGACCTGGTCACATGCTCTGGTTTCTCCAGGCCACAGCCCTCTGGGTGCCCCCACCCGAGTCCCCTTCCCCCACCCCTTCCTTGGCAGCCGAGTGCCGGACGCGCTGCTGTCCCCCAGGGACACGGGCGGCCTGCTGCGGGTGGGTGAGCCACCGGTTCTCGGGCTAAAACCAGGGAAAGCCACCGTCCTGCGCGGAACCTGAGGGCCGTCGCTGCGGCACCAAGAGCCTGGGGACCTC
Organism: Urocitellus parryii; assembly: GCF_045843805.1. Classification (NCBI taxonomy): domain Eukaryota; kingdom Metazoa; phylum Chordata; class Mammalia; order Rodentia; family Sciuridae; genus Urocitellus; species Urocitellus parryii. The sequence goes on along the minus strand of NW_027552472.1, from coordinate 46,643 downwards.
ACAGCGACTCTGCCCCAGATAAAGACGTGACATCAGGGACGCCCAGGAGGCCACGGGGACATCGACCACTCCTGCCCCCAGGGCCCCGGCCTGACCCAGAAAACGGCAGGTTCCCGTTCTGCGGCCCCCGGGGAAGCCTCAGGAGGAGGCCAAGCCCAGGCCACCCCCCCCCGCATCCTCAGAGGGGACCCCAGACCAGAGGGGACCCCAGACCAGAGGGGACCCCAGACCAGACGTGGCCCCAACAGGCTGAGCTCTAGGAGAGAAACGGGAGGGGAGGGTCCCGGGGGCGTCCAGCAGGGGAGGAGGGAAACCCCGGCTCTGGGACTCAGACCCAGGGTGGCCCTGGCCGACCCTGGTGACGGGGACTCTCCACACCTGGGGGTCTGCAGGGCAGGGGCTGGGGCACAGGGACCAGGCACCTGGAGGGGGCAAGAGCAGGTCACCCCCGGAGGAGCCTCCCTCCCAGGCGTCCAGCCAGGCCCCGAGGAGGACGAGAGCCACACCCGGGGATAAGGGGCGCCTTGGGGACAGAGGGACGCAGCAGGAGGTGCTCAGTCACCAGCACGGGCACACGGTGCTCCTCCGTGCACAGCGTCCACGCAGCCACCACCCGGGCCCCGCCGCCCTCCAGGAGGCCCCCGGCAGCATCCAGGGTCGGGGCTGGCGGGAGGGGGACCCGCTCAGGGTGTGGCTGAGGCCCAGTGACGCCCAGGACAGTCTCCCACCGCCCAGACGCCCAGATGCCATCGGGGCCACGCCGGAGACGCCCTGTTGCGGGACCCCAGGCCACGGCACGAGGACGGGACCACGGGCTCGGAGGGGCCTGGAGGGGCCTGGAGGCGCGGGAGCAGCGTCCTGGTGGCTGAGAGGCAGGGCACAAGCCGGCCTCCTCCCAGCCCCAGCCTCGCTGCCTCCCAAGGCCCAGGAGCCTCTCCCCGCCCGAGGCTCGGCGTGTCCTCCCACCATTTTCTTTAACAAAATATTTTTGGGAAAATAAACTCTGTCTACCACGAGGGACAGAAGACCCATGGCGTGAGTGGGCCGGCCGCCATGCCCACGGGGAGGCTCAGCTGCTCCTCCCTCTCTGGCCTCCACCTCCCCAGAACTGGCAGCCCCCGGCCGGCTCTGGTGAGGGCTGGAGGGTGTCCACCTTTACACAAGCGCAGGGAGACGGAGGAAGTGGATCTACAAAGGCCTCTCCCTCGGAGCCACCACAGCCCGGGGTGCAGGGTCCAGGCCGCCCCAAATCTACAGCCCAGAGTCTTCAGCTGGGGCTTCCTGGACAAGTTGCTTGACCTCTCTGTGCTTCCGTCTCTTTCTCTCCATAAAACTAAGAATCATCAAGAACCAGCCTCACTGGACTGTTGCCAAGATCCAGTGAGCCAGCTCCGTGAGGGACGTGTCTGCTCTGAGGGACAAGGCAGCACACGTTAAGGAACACAGATGCTGGGGTCACACTGCTGGGTCCCACCCCCAGCTCTGCCACTCGCTAGCTGTGTGACCTTGTGCAAGTTACTTAGCTTCTCTGAGCAACAGTAAAATGTGGATGATCACAGTTGTGTTAGGCAGGTTTTTGTGGCTGGGACAACATAGAAGTTCACTTGGACCGTGGTTGGCTGACTCCGTAGCTCTGGGCCTGAGGGAGGCAGAACATCATGGCGGACAGGGGTGGTGGGGGGAAGCTGCTCTCCTCATAGCAGCCAGGAAGGGGGCCCAGGGGACAGGAAGTCACCCCAAGCACCCAGGCCCAGTGACCCACTTCCTCCGGCTCCACCCAGCCTGCCTAGCGCTAGCGTGGCTGTTCTGACCGCCACTGAGTGGACTGACAGGGCCGATGGGTGTGGCCCAGCTGGATGGAGGTGCTGGGGGCAGGGGCAGGGGTCCATGCTGACCACTGCCTCCTAGGGCCAGGCACATAGTGTGACTGTAACCGACACACAGTGGGACACGTCTTACATACAACGCGATTCTCTGACCCAGGGGTAGCGCACGACGATCAAGGCCGAGTAGTTAGCATGGGCGTCGGTGTGGGGATTGTTGGCGATCACTTCCAACATGGGGCCTCCCGTTCCTGAGACTCTCCCTGGGGGACCCTGCGTGATCACCTCCTGGCACCTCTCCTGGACACTGGGAGACGGCAAGCATCGTTCCACAGAAAAGGAAACTGAGGGTCAGAGAGGCCCTGCAGTCTGGGAGGAAAAGCCAGGATCTCCACTGCGTCCACCCCGGTTCCCGCCCGGGGTGCTCGGCCGCCCGGCCCTGGTCTCCCCTCAGCCGTTCAGTCCCGGGACCTCCCTGTGCTGGCGTTTCCTGCTCCTCCCGAAGCCTCGCGACCTCTCTGTGCCCCTCGTTCCTGTCCAGGCTGGGCTTGGCGCCAGTGCCTCTGGTTCCCTGCTCTTAAGGGGCACGACGCGGGGCGTCTAGAAACGGCTCTCGGCCCGGCCTGGCCCGGGGCTCACGCGCTCCCCTCAGCTGGGTCCTGCTCGCGGGACTGTCCCCAGCGCCTTGCTCAGCAGTGCCCACCACTGGGGCCTGCCCCCCTCGGTCCCTCTTCCCTTCTCTCTTTGCAGCTTCTTCAGTCACTAAAATTAGCTCCCTCTCTGGGCCTGTCCCCAGCGTGCCCGTCCCCAGCGTGCCTGTCCTGGTTTCTCTGGGCTCCTGGCCACTTGCGCTCCGCCCTCTGCTCCGAGGTGTTGAGAGGCGGGAAGGGGAGGCCGGGGAGGACGTGGGCCTCCACACCAGGGCTTGAACCTCGACTCGTCTCTGAGGGTGCAGGCGCGGCCCCAGGGAACCCGGAGCAGGCCTCCACGGTCTCCCGTCCCCGCAGCCTCCGGGCAGCCAAGGGCAGCAGCACCCGTGTCCGTGGGCGGGAGCCACCCAGCCCTGCAGAGAGGAAAGTGGGACACGCCCCGGGGAGCCGCAGCCCATGTGGAGGGGGTGGGCGGCCCAGGGACATCCTGTAGGTGCCACCACTGAGGGGAGCTGGCAGATCCACAGCCAGGCCACGGCCGCCGGCCACCAGGCCACAGGAAGGGGACGGGGTGGGGACGGTACCCGGTGGGCCAGGGCTGCAGGCGCACAAGACGCGAAGGTCCTTGAGGACAGTGTGAGGGTCACTCGAGGGGACGTGCTGGGTGTCACCGGGTAGCGTGGTCAGAGGTGGGCACAGCGGTCAGCCTCATCAGCTGTCTCACCAGAGCTGGGGGGGCAGGGCACAGCTGCCGTCACCTAATGGAGGCAGGACTGGGGTGCCCGGAGCATTCTCGGAGACAAGTCATTCTGTGAGTCACTTACTGAGCACCTACTACGCGCCAGAATAGAACATCCCGGGCTGGCATCCAGTGGGAGACACATAGGGCTTGGCAGATATGCCTCGGGGGTGGTGGGAAATGAGGCAGAGAAGGAAGGGGAGGGGGGTGTCAGGGTGGGTGACGGGGCGGCGGTCACACTTTTGAAGGTCTTTTAAGCAAAAATACAAAGGAAGTGACAGAGGAGCGAAGCAAATAGCTGGGGAAGAGTGTCCCAAGCCAAGGGAATGGCCGTGCAAAGGTCCTGAGGTGAGTCTAAGGAACAGCAGGGAGCCCTGGGGCTGCTGCGGAGGGGAGGTGACCAGGAGACAGGCAGAGGCTGCCCACGGCCCTGTGGGGAGGACTTGGGTCCTTTCTCAGGGCGGAGGGGTGAGTCCTGGAGGGTCTCCGGCCTCAGGCGCTCACAGGCGCCCTCTGGCGGCTGCGTGGGGCCGGGCATGGGGGGCAGGGGGTGCGGGCGGCCAGGAGGTCAGACGGGGCCACCAGGCGGCGGGTGGCTCTAAGTGCTTCTGAAGGTGCGGCGCAGGGTGCACAGGGGGACTGGACACGGGTGAGGGCTGCATCCGAGTAACGGAGAAGCCACTGTGACCACGTCGGGGGTCGGCGGGAGCAGACGTGGCCGGGGTCCACCTGTGGCCAGGGCGGACTCACCCGGGGACTCGGCACAGCCACCCCAGGTGAGTGGAGGAAGGAAGGGGGTGGAGACCACGTGGGGCACTTGTCACCCTTCAGGAGAAGGGGACCCTGGCTCTGTGACGGGGAAAGGCGCAGCGCTGGGCTGGCGAGTGAGCTCCGGGTGCCCCCAGCGCCTCGGTCCGTCGGTCGGTCAATTGGTCGGTCAATTGGTCGGTCGGTCAGAAACACAACTGTCGCCTCTTCCCGAGCCCGAGACCCGCGGCGTCATCTAGACCCACGGACCCAACGAGGCGCCGCAGCCCCGGAGCTTCGGGCGGGGAGTGGGTCCCAGAGCCGCCGCGCTGCTTGGGGACCTGGGGACCGGGTTCGGGACAACCTGCTGCGTGGCTGGGAATAGGTGCAAGAGCAGATTTCAAGGTTTTCGTATCTCAAAAAAATGGAACGTCCACGCAGGGACGGCGACCCTCATCAGCCACGTGAATCACGCACCAGCGCCGCTCGGAGCCCCAGAAACCCCCCTTGTCGCCTGTCACTCAGAATCAAAGCCCAGGGCTGGGGATGTGGCTCAGCAGTAGCGCGCTGGCCTGGCATGCGTGTGGCCCGGGTTCAAGCCTCAGCACCACATACCAACAATGATGTTGTGTCCGCCGAGAACTAAAAAATAAATATTAAAAATTCTCTCTCTCTCTGTCTCTCTCTCTCTCCTCTCTTTAAAAAAAAAAAAAAAAGAACAAAGAAAGAATGTGGATGTTGGGTGTGTCCGTGTGTCCATGATGGTTTATAAACAGGTCTACAAACTCTTAAAAAAAAAAAAAAAATCAAAGCCCAGGCCCCAGCAGAGGAGCCGGGCGGGAGAGGCGTGGCCCAAGGGCCCCGGACAGTCCCCCGGGCTCAGCCTGACCTTGACCAGGCCGAGGTCCACCCGGGCTGTGGCACCTGCCAACAGGGGTGGCCACACGGCGACCTCAGGACCCGTCGGCAGAGGGCGGCCATCTCTTTACCAGCGTGGACTGGCTGACCATGGCCAGCTCACCGCTCTGGGCAGCACCCTGTCACCAGCTGCTGACCCTGGGCGCCATCAGGCAGCCGAAGTCTGGAAACAGGGTCTCTCCTTCCCCGATTCCTGAATCAGGTCACCAGAGCCGGTGACCTGCGCTCCGCTGCATCCCGTCCTCCTCCTCCGTCCTCTTCCATCCTCCTCCCGTCCTCCTCGCCTCTGCGCTGACGGCCAGGAAGGTGCTTCGCTCCAAGTGCGAGGACAGTCCCCGCAGGTCCCCAGCAAACAGGGCCCCACTGTGCCTGCCTGGGCCACACGGCCGGTGCCAGGGACGCCGGTCACTGTCCCGCCTGGGGTCCAGCTCTTCAGGGGTTCCTTTAGGAGGGACGGGGGGAGGGGGAATGGTCCCTGTCCACCCCTGTGTCCTCGGGCCTTGGGCTTCTCAGAACCCGCGGGGCCACTACGCCCAGGGCGAGGCCTAGCCGGGGGCCAAGGGTGTCCCCATCTCCAGAGTGAGCTCCACACGGTCCAGCGCTTCCCTCCGGCCCCAGAACAGGATGACAGGTAGGAGGGACGGCCCCCCCTCTGGGCACATCACCAGGAGGCCCGGTCCCTGCCCTCAAGGGACGGACACATCCACCCCGTCCCTCGTTCATCTTTTAAAAGAGGGACCTCTAGAGCCCCTTCTCAGGTTGTTGGTGTGGGGTTCACCCTGGTCCTCCAGGGGGACAGGATGGGGCCACGGGTGCCAGCAGATGGCCACGGGGAAGGGCCCTGACCCGGCTTGACGGTGGGCACCGGGAGGGCAGGGCGGGCCTCTGTGGCCCTCTGTTTCCTCCTCCACACCCTGGATCCCCTGCCCCCATACAGCCAAGAAGGGAGCCCCTTTCTAACTGGTGCCCGCCCCCCAGACACGGAGGACTCTGCTGTGGCATCTGAGTGACAGGAAGCCAGACCATCGGTGCTGCAGGAGAGACCTTGCCCAAACCCTGGCTGCAGCTTTCTGCCTGTGTGGCTTTGGGCCGGTGGACTCCCTCTCTGAGCCTCATGCTTCTCACTGTGAAGTCATCCAGGGCCAAGGAAGGCTGGAGGGCGACAGGCGTGTGAAGCGTCTGGCACACAGCAGGTGCCTGATCCTCACGAGTTTCTGCTTCTGGGGCGGACCCTCCTCAGAGGCCTGGGCCCCGCAGTCCTGGCACTGCAGGAGAGGGGCAAGCCACTGGGAAGACGGCAGGGACAGAAAGAAAGGAGCTGGGGTGGGGGGGTCCCTGACAGGTGCCACCAGCCCTGTGACCCTGGAGCCCAGGGGTCAGGGTGACCTCCTGTGCACACCCCTTTGGAATGGGTCGGTGTTGCTTCTCCCACCAAGAAAGGGCGTCTTAGGTGCCACCTGAGTCTAGACTGGCCTTGTGGCTTACTCAGGCCAGCAGTGGTCACAGTGGTGACGGGCCACTCCTGGGACAAGCCTCCAGGGTTCTGAGCACCCCTCTTGCTCTCCGAACCGCATGAGCACAGCCCAGCTAGCCTCTGGGGGCGAGACACGCGTGGAGCAGAGTGGACCTCCAGCCAAGGCCACCTCCATCAGCCTGCAGCCAGCCAACACCAGGAGGGGGCTCATCCCAGCCCAGAGAGGTGCAGCGCCCGGCTAAACCCAGCCCAGCCCACCAATCTGCAGAATCACTGTTTAAGAAATGCTGGTCACTGGGGGGCTGCTTGTTACGCAGCACTGTGTGATGACCTGTAGCTGATACAAAGGAGCATTCAGAATACATGGACATGAGTGAATTCAGGTGGAATTTTATAATGAAGTATCCCAACTCTAAATGCACCTTTTAAGGATATACTTTCATTCCCTGACTGATGATGGCGTTAGGTCCTGATACGCCCAGTGTACGCTGAAAATATCATAAATTAAAAATGCACGTAATGCGTCTAGCCTTTTGAAGGGCACAGCTTGGCCACATGGTAAACTGGAGGGTGTGGTTTGTGCCCTGGTGTCGGTGAGGCTGACGAGGGGCTGGGGTTCCCTGCTGCCGCCCAGCAGCATCGGGGAGTGCTGCATGTGAATAGCTAACCCGGGAAAAGATGGTAATTCAAAATCCAAAGTGAGGTTTCTGCTGAATGCACGTTGCTTTCCCACCACCAAAGAGTCAAAACTGCTGGAAGTTAGGCGCCAGGGGTACAAAAAACAGATAGAAAAGTCTCTGGAGTGGTAAAAAAGTGAAATACTTTCCCAGACTCTCTTGGATCTAGCTGTGATCATGTGACATATTTCTGGCTGATGGGATGCAAGTGGAAGTTTAACGGATGGTTTCTGAGTAAGCTTTTGCTTTGCCTGATCCCAAAATTGGCAGAGCTAGATGGAGACCACCTCTTCCCCTGTTTTTCCCTAAGAATGTGGATATGATGCACGGAGCTCCAGTAACCACTTTGCAGCCATGAGGTAAAAGCCAAGAAAATCACAGAGAAGCTACTTAACACTAGCCATGGCCACCTGAGAAAGGTGAGCGCCTACTTGCTGGACTTCTTATTCACCACTGAATGTCCAGTTCATCCTTTAAACATTTCTCCGCTGCTGGGCCACTCCAAACTCCAACAGGAACAGAGAGCCCCACTCCTCCTTCCTCTTCCAGGCATGACCACGTGGGCAGCTGTGCCTTCACCATGGCTCCCCTGTGACTGTCGTCCTCAAGTTACAGGGAGACAAGCCCAGTGTGTCCTTGCCTCTCCTTACTGTCCTGCCCGATAGGCACTCTGGCCAACTCATCCGGCTCCTGGCCCGGGTCCACGGGGCCCCTGAGCCTCTTCTCTCTGACTCGCTCTCGGCCCCCTGAAATCCCGGACCCCCGTGTCCGGAAGGAGACAGGGCGTATTGTCCCTGGAGGGTCAGTGGAGGCCACGCCCAGGGGAGCCGGCCTTGCTGCCGGCAGCCCCGCTGCTCTCCTCCTGGGCATTGCTCGCACTGGACATCAGGGGCAGCCAGGCGGCCCGTCCGCCTGCTCACAGCCGAAGTCCAGAGACAAGGGACTCTCAAAAGGCTCCATCCGGAGCCTCAGCACTTGAGTGACAGACAAGGCCGTACTGTATGAGGTGCGCATGCTCAGGCCCAAGGCCAGGCGAGCTGGGGGAAGCGGAGCTCAGGCCCTGGGGGAGGCGGAGCCCAGGGCCCTGGGGGAGGCAGAGCCAAGGCCCTGGGGGAGGCGGAGCCCAGGGCCCTGGGGGAGGCGGAGCTCAGGCCCTGGGGGAGGCGGAGCTCAGGCCCTGGGGGAGGCAGAGCCAAGGCCCTGGGGGAGGCGGAGCCCAGGGCCCTGGGGGAGGCGGAGCCCAGGGCCCTGGGGGAGGCGGAGCTCAGGCCCTGGGGGAGGCGGAGCTCAGGCCCTGGGGGAGGCGGAGCCCAGGGTCCTGGGGGAGGCGGAGCCCAGGGCCCTGGAGGAGGTGGAGCTCAGGCCCTGGGGGAGGTGGAGCTCAGGCCCTGGGGGAGGCGGAGCCCAGGGCCCTGGGGGAGGCGGAGCCCAGGGCCCTGGGGGAGGTGGAGCTCAGGCCCTGGGGGAGGCGGAGCCCAGGGTCCTGGGGGAGGCGGAGCCCAGGGCCCTGGGGGAGGCGGAGCTCAGGGCCCTCGAGGAGGTGGAGCTCAGGCCCTGGGGGAGGCGGAGCCCAGGGCCCTGGGGGAGGCGGAGCTCAGGCCCTGGGGGAGGCAGAGCCAAGGCCCTGGGGGAGGCGGAGCTCAGGGCCCTGGGGGAGGCGGAGCTCAGGCCCTGGGGGAGGCGGAGCTAAGGCCCTGGGGGAGGCGGAGCTCAGGGCCCTGGGGGAGGCGGAGCTCAGGGCCCTGGGGGAAGCCCCGCCCAGCCCAGGAAGCCCCGCCCCACCCCTCCTCCAGCAGGCAACCAAGCCGCTGTCCCTGGCTGCCCTCTCCACACTTTCTACTGCAGACTGCCCAGCCCAGGGGCCCGGCTGGGGTTCAACCCCGGTTGTGAGGCACCAAGAAGATGGGAACTTACCCCGCTGTGCTCACAGGTGGGCCTTCGGGAGGTTAGGGGTAGGGGAGGTCATGATTGGATCCTGGTGGCTTTACAAACAGAAAGGCTAGAGAACACAGAAGCCCACCTGTGTGCTTCCCTGTCCCTTGTCCTGCACGACCTCAGGGCTCTTCCGGAATCTGACCATGGTCTGATGCACAGCCCCTCAGCTTGAGCCTCCAGAACCATGAGGCCAAACCAATCTTTTTGCTTCTTAAGCTATGCAGCTTCAGGTATTTTGTTACAGTCTTGGAAAATGGACAAAGAAGACACTTTCTTATCCCTTCCGCTTCCCTAACTATATTGTTTTCTGCTAGAGTCAAATAATCTCTGTCTCGGGGTCAGTTTAGCGCCCCTGACTGGCCGTCTTGGGCATAAGAGAGGCCATCAGAAAGCTCAGACTACCAATAGGAGGCCAGAGAGGGGCAGAAGAGGGGCCACCAAGGGCCCCGACCATCTCTCCCTGGTTGAGTCACTTCACCCCTGTCCACCAGCAGCCAGGGCAGGAAGCAGCCCCCTCATCTACAACTTCTGGGCAAGGTAGGGGTCCCCGGCCCGGGACCGCCCAGGGGGAGGGCTCCGTGGGCACAAGGCCCACACCCACCGTCACAGCCCAGCGGGCGGCTGAGGCAGGAGGATCCCTGGAGCCCAGGAAGTTGAACCCAGTTTAGGGAACGTAGTGAAAGACCCTGGGGAGAGGGGAAGGGTCCCCAGATTGAAGGGGAGGCTGCGTGTTGGGCGCCCAGCGAGCAGAAGGGGACATTCCCTGTAGTTAACCAACTGGGCCTCGGAGCCCGGCCTGGAGAAGGCGGTTAACCATCACCATCATCGTCATCACAGTCACCAGCCGCACAAGGGCGGGCACCACCGAGCGCCCCTCCACACCAGCTGCTGTTCTACACGCCTCACGTCTTATCTCCCCGCATCCTCCTCTCTGCCGTAGGTAGAGTCTGACTCCCATTCTGCAGAGGAGGAAGCTGAGGCCCAAAGGACCGACCCTGTCCTCCTTCTTCAGACCGTCCGTGGGTCAGACCGTCCATAAACCCCACCTCGCACGCACCAGACGTGAATCTGCGAAACTTCTCGAATGACTGTGGGGAGGCTGGGCCACCTCTGTCCTCCAGATGAAGAAACTGGGATTCAGAGAGGTGGAGTGACTTGCCCAAGGTCACACAGCTTGGAAACCGTGGTGCTGGGATTTGCTGTGTTCTAACTCCACAGCTGGTGGCCTCAGTGTCACATTCCTGGAATGGCTTTGTCCTCCACCTGCTGTGTCTTCACGGAAGTCTGCAGGAGCAGCAGCTGGCTGCAATGTGGCCGCGTGAAGGCGCCACCCAGTCACCTGGTACCGCAGGGCTCGGTCTCTCCGCCCAGGGCAGCTCAGCGCGTCAGAGGCAGCTCAGCCACACTGTGGCGCCCAGAGCGGGGCTCGAGGGGTCTGGGGTTTCTTCCCCATGCCAGAAGTTTACACCCTGAATCGAGGCTGGGGGCCTCCAGCTGTGCCCGTGAACAGCGAGGACAAAGCCAGCCCGGGCCAGACCCCTTCAGAACGTCACAGCAAAGAGGTCACACAATCGGTGACGGTCACATCCGTGCTCCTCCGGATGGAGGGACTTGTGGGCACACAGGGCTCGGCCCCCGCCAGGCCGTCACGTCTCCACAGACGCTAGGAAGCAGGCGAGCCTCACACTTAGAGGAAACACACCAGCCTCCTGGTTCTGTGCGCCACCTGCACAACAGTCCCCAGCAGGCGTGAGGACACGCCCCTGGCAGGGCGGCACCCTCAGCTTCTGCCCAGAGCTTCTCCACACAAGTCACCAACAAGCCTGATCCCAAAGGTGTCTGAGCCCCTCAGAGCTACGCCAGGGGCCCCCCATGGCTCTAGGTTAGGCTCTAGGTGGAGGGGGGGCAGGAGGACCCTCACCCCGGGGACATGCGTGGCTGCACCCCTCCTCCTGGCCAGCCACGTGCTCAGGGGCCTCTCGGCCCGCGGACTGGCCTCTACAAACGTCCCCATCACAGTTCCTGCCCAGCAAGCCGGACTCACGGGCAGAGGGCTGGGGGCAGGAGGGGGAGGTGGCATGGGACTGAGCCCAGGAAGGACAGAGCTGCCACCAGTGACACAGAAGGACACAAGGGGGTCTCAGGAGGTCTGGGAGGGTCGCTGGACAGGCTGGCGGGACGCACCCAGAGTCCCTGCGCCAAGGGACGACCTGGGGGCAGGCTGCCGCCCCAGCAGGGGTCCAGGGCCCCGGGAGTTTAAGGAAGAGGGGCCTCCACCCGCCCACCCCCCGCCCGCGGCCGGCTGGTGACCTCGCCCTGTGCTGCCACCCCCTGTCCCCTCCCCCAGGCGGGTGTCCCCTGCACTGGCCAGAGCATCGCCCTGCACACCAGAGACGCGGAGGCCGGATGCCCCTGGGGCAGCGGGCTGGCATCTGTCACCACAATCCAAGGGACAGGGCCTCGACCAGTGCCCGAGCCTGCGGAGGGACGGGCAGGGGGTCCTCTCCAGCCCCGGGGGAGACGGCCGAGGGAGCTGAGCGGGACAGGGTCGCCTGGCCACCTGGCCTGTGCCCAGCCCTGCCGGCCAGGCAGGCAGGGAGGGCGGGAGGGGACAGGGCTCCGCTGGGCGCTGTCCAGGTGCTGAAACCTGGGGCCCGCGGGCTCCCGCTGGGTCCCTGAGACCTGGGGGCTGACTGGGAGGGGACTCCAGGGACGGCAGGGCTGAGAAGGACGGGTGGTGGAGGCACAGCACCCGCAGGTCCTGCTAAGGCCTCCGCACCGCGCTGGACAAGTGACACGGGGGCCAGGGTGTCACAGTGAGCGGCTCCCAGCTCAGGGACACTCTGCGGCTGGGGAGGCCTAGGGGTGGGGGACAGAGGGCGGGTGTGGGAGGCACCACAGGGGCCCAGGGGCCGTGCGGAGAGTAGCCCTCAGGCCACAGCAGAGCCACCAGGGGAGTGGGGGACCAGGGGCGGGGACGCTGCCATCCCCCAGACACCCTCACGAGCACCTGGTCCCCAACTGTCCCTTGTGAAGCTCCAGAAAGGCCCAGAGCCTGGTCCTCGGGGGAGGAGGAGGGAAGGGACGAGCTGAGCCGGACCCGAGGGTGACATTGACCACTGAGGCCACCCCATTGCCCCTGCACCTGGGGCTCGGCTCCTGGATACCACCCTGTTCTGGACCCTGGGTAGCCACCATCTCAGTGTGACTTCGGGCAAGTCACTGAGCCTCTCTGTCTTGGAAAGTCAAGGGCGGGGCCTGCCAGCGGTGGGTCAGTCCCCAACACAACGAAGCTAAGTGGCCAGCGCCAGTCCCCTCCGTGCTGGTCCCCGAGCGTCAGAGCCTGTGTCCTGCGGGGCCCAGACGGGGCCTTCCAAACAGGAACACGCGGTTTTACGCGGTCCCCGATGGCCACGGGCACAGACCCGGAGCCTGCTGTCCACAGGCATCTGGTGTCAGGACATCTGCTGGGGACTCTGGACTGTGTCACTGTCAGCGGAAGGTCCCCACCTCCTCGGAACCCGAGTGAATTTTCTGGAACATTCTGATGATCTGAAGTCTCACCGCTTTCCAGCTCCGCCATCGTCTATTTTACTAAGCACCTACTGTGTGCCCCGCGTGGCACTGGGGGCCTCTCACAGAACCCAAGCTGGCCGCCCTGCCCGGGAGCCGAACGCGCACGACTGTCCTGAGCTGCTGACGCCCGGCCGTCCTCGGTGGCCGTCTGCCCTGTCGTCTCAGAACTGAGCCAGCTCTTCCCGGGGCCTGGCTCCGTGGCCGGGGTCAACACGACTCATATTTGTTTAATGAATCCCCAGCCTCAGGGTCGCCGGCGGCTCTGACCCGCAGGAAGCCCACAGAATCCCAGGAAGATGCCCCCGAGCCGCACAGCGGGCAGCCGAGTCCCCGCAGCGTCACTGCCCCCCGCCTGCCGGGACGAGGAGATGGGGTCGGAGAGCGACACCCAGCCACACTGGACGCGGGCCAGGCGGTACCCGGCCCGGGAGCCGAGGTGGACTCCCGCCCATCACCTGCACAGGAGGCCAGCTCCGCGGCGCTCCTCAGCTCCCCACCCGCCAACAGAGGCCAGGCCACCACCCCCCCCGGGACTGCGGTCACGGCCAGCGGCCAGCGTGTGCCTGAGCCACCAGGAGGGAAGGAGGGGGCGGGTGGAGAAAGAGAAAGATCTAGAACAGCAGCCCTAATGCGTTCAACCACGGCTAGAAAGAGAGGGTGAGTGTGTCCTGGGATACAACACCCACAGACATCACACTCACACCCAGACACAGACAGACAGACACAGACCACACAGAGACACACAGACACACAGACACAGACAGACATCACACTCACACCCAGACACAGACAGACAGACACAGACCACACAGAGACACACAGACACACAGACACAGACAGACATCACACTCACACCCAGACACAGACAGACAGACACAGACCACACAGAGACACACAGACACACAGACATCACACTCACACCCAGACACAGACAGACAGACACAGACCACACAGAGACACACAGACACACAGACACAGACAGACATCACACTCACACCCAGACACAGACAGACAGACACAGACCACACAGAGACACACAGACACACAGACACAGACAGACATCACACTCACACCCAGACACAGACAGACAGACACAGACCACACAGAGACACACAGACACACAGACATCACACTCACACCCAGACACAGACAGACACAGACCACACAGAGACACACAGACACACAGACATCACACTCACACCCAGACACAGACAGACACAGACCACACAGAGACACACAGACACACAGACATCACACTCACACCCAGACACAGACAGACACAGACCACACAGAGACACACAGACACACAGACATCACACTCACACCCAGAGACAGACAGACAGACACAGACCACACAGAGACACACAGACACATAGACATCACACTCACACCCAGAGACAGACAGACAGACACAGACCACACAGAGACACACAGACACACAGACATCACACTCACACCCAGACACAGACAGACAGACACAGACCACACAGAGACACACAGACACACAGACATCACACTCACACCCAGACACAGACAGACACAGACCACACAGAGACACACAGACACACAGACATCACACTCACACCCAGACACAGACAGACACAGACCACACAGAGACACACAGACACACAGACATCACACTCACACCCAGAGACAGACAGACAGACACAGACCACACAGAGACACACAGACACATAGACATCACACTCACACCCAGAGACAGACAGACAGACACAGACCACACAGAGACACACAGACACATAGACATCACACTCACACCCAGAGACAGACAGACAGACACAGACCACACAGAGACACACAGACACAGACAGACATCACACTCACACCCAGACACAGACAGACAGACACAGACCACACAGAGACACACAGACACACAGACACAGACAGACATCACACTCACACCCAGAGACAGACAGACAGACACAGACCACACAGAGACACACAGACATCACACTCACACCCAGACACAGACAGACACAGACCACACAGAGACACACAGACACATAGACATCACACTCACACCCAGAGACAGACAGACAGACACAGACCACACAGAGACACACAGACACACAGACATCACACTCACACCCAGACACAGACAGACAGACACAGACCACACAGAGACACACAGACACACAGACACAGACAGACATCACACTCACACCCAGACACAGACAGACAGACACAGACCACACAGAGACACACAGACACACAGACACAGACAGACATCACACTCACACCCAGACACAGACAGACAGACACAGACCACACAGAGACACACAGACACACAGACATCACACTCACACCCAGACACAGACAGACAGACACAGACCACACAGAGACACACAGACACAGACAGACATCACACTCACACCCAGACACAGACAGACAGACACAGACCACACAGAGACACACAGACACAGACAGACATCACACTCACACCCAGACACAGACAGACAGACACAGACCACACAGAGACACACAGACACACAGACACAGACAGACATCACACTCACACCCAGACACAGACAGACAGACACAGACCACACAGAGACACACAGACACACAGACACAGACAGACATCACACTCACACCCAGACACAGACAGACAGACACAGACCACACAGAGACACACAGACACACAGACATCACACTCACACCCAGACACAGACAGACAGACACAGACCACACAGAGACACACAGACACACAGACACAGACAGACATCACACTCACACCCAGACACAGACAGACAGACACAGACCACACAGAGACACACAGACACACAGACATCACACTCACACCCAGACACAGACAGACAGACACAGACCACACAGAGACACACAGACACACAGACACAGACAGACATCACACTCACACCCAGACACAGACAGACAGACACAGACCACACAGAGACACACAGACACACAGACATCACACTCACACCCAGACACAGACAGACAGACACAGACCACACAGAGACACACAGACACACAGACATCACACTCACACCCAGACACAGACAGACAGACACAGACCACACAGAGACACACAGACACACAGACATCACACTCACACCCAGACACAGACAGACAGACACAGACCACACAGAGACACACAGACACACAGACACAGACAGACATCACACTCACACCCAGACACAGACAGACAGACACAGACCACACAGAGACACACAGACACACAGACATCACACTCACACCCAGACACAGACAGACAGACACAGACCACACAGAGACACACAGACACACAGACATCACACTCACACCCAGACACAGACAGACAGACACAGACCACACAGAGACACACAGACACACAGACATCACACTCACACCCAGATGCTGAGGGCCATTACCAAGTAGGAATGACGCATCGTAATCCTTGCCAGTGGACCCCATGTTAA
The DNA here is from genome assembly GCF_045843805.1 of Urocitellus parryii. Taxonomy (NCBI): domain Eukaryota; kingdom Metazoa; phylum Chordata; class Mammalia; order Rodentia; family Sciuridae; genus Urocitellus; species Urocitellus parryii. Next base: position 30,664 of record NW_027552472.1, on the reverse strand, counting down.
ATGGACTTGCCTTGGAAATTTGCTGCGACCTTGCTTGTGTGTTTGAGAAAGGTGACCCTGCTCAATCACCAGGGTGGATCCAGGATTAGGGTGTATCCTGCAGGAAGTATCTCCGTCCTTGGGTTTAGGGCGTGACAATAGGAGTTTTAGGGAAGTTAGAGGTTGAAGATTATGGCTGCTGGGATTAGGGTGTTCCTGCTGCTTGTTCCCGGTGGAGTAGGATTTGGGGACGGGCAAATTAGGGATTGCCCCTGAACGTGTGTGGAGGCTGGTGTGAGATCCGGAATAAAGAATTGCTGTTTGAACCTACAAAGCTGTGTGGTGGCTCCTGATTCTGTGCCAAGCTGAGACATTGGCTTTTGGCACCCAGACACAGACACACAGACACAGACCACACAGAGACACACAGACACAGACACAGACAGACATCACACTCACACCCAGACACAGACACACAGACACAGACCACACACACAATCACAGACACATAGACACAGACACACACACAGTCACAGACACAGACCACACAGACACACAGAGACACACACACACAGTCACACACACACACACACACAGACACACACACAGACACACACACACAGACACACACATACACACACAGACACACACACAGACACACACACAGACACACACACAGACACACACACAGACACACACACACACACAATCCTTGCGCTCAGTCTCACGGGCTCACCAGTCCCAGGCACGGGGCCGCCCTCAGAACCCGGGTGCAAAACTGCCCCTCAAGATCCCCGCCGTGAACAGGGGCAGCACACACTCCATGTCTGTTCCACACCAGCCTCTGCTCACCGCTGCCCGCGGCCTTCACGGTCACGTCCTGAGACTTTCACAAGCTGAACATGCTGAACTTTCTTAGGTGCCTCAAGAACCATGTTATTAAAGGCAAGAGAAAGAAGCCGCCAGGGTTTCCAAAGGTCGTTTTGCCAGCAAGGTCGAGCCAGGCCCCGCCAGCAGAGTCACCCCAGGGAGCAGGAACTGGCACAAACACTTTGCAGAGCAATTGGGGGATATCCAGCAAGGCTGAGGAGGCATACGGTACGCGACTCAGCAGTTCCTCTCCTGGGTTCGTGCCCTGGAGAAAATCACTCTCCAGAAAGAGGCAACAGCTGGGCTCCAAAGAGCCTGGAGCTGGAAATGATTCCAGACAGATAAAGATGTTGGTGGACTGACAATTCAACCCAAGGAGTACTACACAGCCATGAAAATGGATGGGGAAGACTAGTCTTGTTAACCAGATTAATCTCACGTGGGGAGCAAAAGGCAGGTCATAGAAGAAACATCGACAGAGAAACTTCAAGCTTGGGAAGGAACCCCACGTTGCTCATGCAGTCAGGCCTCCAGAGCCGCGGACTCGGCCAAGCGCAGATTGGAAACACACACTGGGAAAAAATGTGGCTGTACCGAGCGTGTCCCGACCCCTTCTCCTGGCCTTCAGTCCCCGGAGCTCATAGCACACACTCATCGGGGACCACCCACCGCGCAGAGACGACCAGAAGTCTACAGGAGGGCTGTGGAGCTCGCCTCGCGGGCAAGGCCCTGGGTTCAACCCCACCACACACACACACACTCACACACACTCTTACACTATCACACACACTCACACTCACACTCACTCACACTCACTCTCACACAATCAGACACACACACATACACACACTCTCACACACAGTCACACACACACACACACTCACACCCACTTACACATACTCACACACACACTCTCACACACACAATCACAGACACACACACACACTCACACTCTTACACACACTCTCACACACAGTCACACACACTCACACACACTTACACATACACACACACTCACACACACTCTTACACTATCACACACACTCACACTCACACTCACTCACACTCACTCTCACACACACTCTCACACAATCAGACACACACATACACACACTCTCACACACAGTCACACACACACACACACACACTTACACATACTCACACACACACACTCACACACACAATCACAGACACACACACATACACACACTCACACTCTTACACACACTCTCACACACAGTCACACACACTCACACACACTTACACATACACACACACTCACACACACACAGTCACAGACACACGCACACACACACTCTCACACACAGTCACAGACACACACACTCTCACACTCACACACACTCAGACACACACACACTCACACCACACACACACACTCACACTACACACACACCGACACACACACACTCAAACACACACTCACATACACTCTCACACTCACTCTCATGTGCACACACACACTCACACACACATACACTCACACACACACTCACATACACTCTCACACACACTCACACACACACTCTCATGTGCATACACACTCACACACTCACACACACTCTCACACCCACACACACACTCTCATGTGCATACACACTCACACACTCACACTCACACACACTCTCACACTCACGTACACTCTCACACACTCACACTCACTCTCACACACACTCTACAGCCGACAGGACTGTGAAGCGCATGTGCAAATTCGACAGCGCCCTGTGTGAAGGCCCTGGCGTCCGCCCAGCTCACACTCTCTAGGAGACTCTGGGGCCTGCCCTGACCTTCCCGAGGGACAGCGGTCCCTGCGCGGCAGAGAGTGAGCCACAGTGAAAGGCTGAGCGCAAAATCCAGGGAGGCGCTTGGGCTGCGGGGATGGACCTGGAGGGGCCGCAGGGTGAGGCCGGCTGCTCCCTCACCTCCTCCTGCCCAGCTCAGGGCCTCTGCTCCTGCCCTGCCCTGCCTGGTCTCCTCCCCAGGTGCCCCCGGCTCACGCCTTCACCTCGTCACTCAGATGTCACCTTCCCAAAGGAGTCCCCGCCCCCAGCCCACCCGGCCTCCTCTGTGGGCCTCGCCACCCTCTAACACACGCTGCCCCACTGATTCCGCACCGTCCGACAGTGTCCGCCTCCTGTCTTGTCTGCAGTGTCTCCGGCCAGAGTGGAGCAAGGCATCCAGCAGGTGCTCAACGCGTGTGCACGGAGAGAGCAAGCACGCACGGGGCTGGCTGTTTTCTCTACTTCTTTTTGAAATCTGAATATTTTTATTTTGAATTTTAATAAAGACAAAGCCAGCCATGGGCTTTTCCACAAGGAGCTTCAAGTGCCCAGTGCTGTGACATGTCCCCGGAACCTGCCAAGGTCCCAAGCCACGAGACCGTGGCCACAGCCGACAGAGGTCCCCCAGCGCACACCCAAGCCCACGAGCATCAGCACAGGGTCCTCGCGTCCCAAGACCCCGGAAGACAGCGCCAGCGGCCCGGCTCAGACCCACGTGGCCCGGAGGAGCCGGTAGCCACAATCCGAACCGTGAAAGCACGCAACCCGCGTGGGCGCTGACACCTGGGCCTCCTGCCAGAGCCTGGACCTGGGTGGCCTCCGAGACCACGTGAGGACCCCACAGGGGCCACAGAGGGGGAGGCAGAGGGGCCACATCCACACTGGGCTCCGACCAGGGGACCCCCAGAGGCTGGCTGGACGTCAGTGGGACCATTTCCGGTGCCTGCGGGGCCGTGGGGTCAGGTGACTGAGTTCCGGCCCTTAGGACCCCGCGTCACCTTCCACCCTCACTTCTCCTCTGGGCTTTGATGCCGACAGGCCTGGGGTCTGGAGAGCTGTGGTTGACAGCGAGGGGTCCCAGGTGACAAGGTCCCTCAGTCACAGGAGGAGACAGCCTCACGATGACAATGATCGTTTTGGGCTTTCAGTGAACGAGAGAGAACTTTTTTGTGTTTAGGTTATTTCCCGTGTGGGACCTTTTGTCACAGCAGCTAGTGTTGCCTCATACGGTCCTGGGGAGCGGGTCCGTCCCTGCCCAGCGCCGCTCATCATACTCACATCTGAAACCCCCGAGTCGGCGGCCACGCCTCATCTACCGTCCTTACACCCACAGGAACGGGCACGGCCCTCGCGCCCAGCAACCCAACATCAGCCACCGCGAAACCCAGGCGAGACTCTGAGCAAAGCAGAGACCCAGCGGGCGCAGGTGCCAGGGTGGAGCCACAGACCCTGGGTCACGCCTCAGCTCCGCGTGCACCACGTCACCCTGCCCTCTGGGTGGATTATGTCCCAGGTCGCTGGGTCGTGAGGGTGGAAGAGCGTGTGGGAGCACGTTGGAGTGGCGCGGGTGACCAGCTATGGTCACAGAGATGCCCAGGATGACGGACGGCTGGGGAGGAGGTGGGCGGGGAGGAGGCAGGTGCGTGTGGGAGGACGCGGAGGCTCGGCCTCCCCAGCGCAGCCAGAGCCCGCAGCCAGCGAGCCTCCCGGGATCGTGGGCGCGAGCCCCGCACTTACCCTGTCAACACCACCACGAAGTCCATCACGTTCCAGCCGTTCCGCAGGTAGGAGCCCTTGTGGAAGGCAAAGCCCAGGGCGATGATCTTGATTCCAGCCTCGAAACAAAAAATCCCAATGAAGTATGGTTCTGTGTCGTCCTGCGGGGGAGAGAGGCAGGGTCAGGTCTGGGCTGGGCCGCGGGGGCCAGGACCCCAGCCGCCTGCAGGTCCACGGCCTCCAGCACCCGCCACCCGGCTCTGCATCCCGCCAACCTCCTCCCGCAGCCTCGCCCGCTACTTCCTGGACAGCACCAAGGTAGGACCTGGCTGTACTGCGGACAGTTCTCCCGGAAGTTGCCAGATTCCGGGCTGGACGTGTCAACATACAGCACTCGAAGGTTCTGAGGTGGGACCTCACACGCTGACCCCACTCCCAAATCTAACCCTGGCAGGTGGCTCTCAGCGGGTCTGCACTGGCACAGTGGTCCAGGTCGCTGACTGTGGAATGGCCAGCCCTGTCCCGGCTGGGAACCGGCCAGAGCTCCGGCCCCGCGCCCCTGCAGGACCTCCCTTCCAGCTGGGCGTCCCTGTGTTTGGAATGCACGTGTGACGCTGACCCTCAGGGCCCCGAGCACCCTTCCTGTCTCTGATGGCGACACTTCTCACGTGCCAGGCCTCTGCACCTCTGCCTTCCTGACTCTATTTGCCCGTCAGGTGCCACCGATGTCACTCTGTGGGTGCGTGTGGTGCTGGGGTGACGGGGCCTCCCGCGGGCTCCCGCTCTGAGCCTCACCCCACCCTTGCTCAGCCTTCTTTCAGCTGATGCTCTCTCACGGTTCCGCCCGAGCCCCAGACAGACGGCCCCAGGCCCCGGTCCCCGGGCGGCTACAGTTTTTAGGCTTCGCGCTCTGACAAGTGACCATTAAGTCCACAGAGGCGTGGGACCGTCCCTGCTTATGAGCCTGGGAGGCGAAGATGCTGATGTCCCCTCCTCCCCCAGCTGTCCCTGCTGGTTCTGGAGGGGACAGGGCTGGGAACGGGCTCAGTGGTGAGGCCCTCGGGTCCCATCCCATCACGGAATTAAAAAAAGAAATGAGCCAGAGCCGTGGCCCACGCCCGTCATCCAGTGGCTCGGGAGGCTGAGGCAGGAGGACGGTGAGTTCAAATCTAGACTCAGCAAACGTGGGGCTGGAAGCAGCTCAGTGGGCTCCTGTCTCTAAATAAAACACAAAACAGGGCTGGGATGGGGCTCCGTGGTCGAGGGCCCCTGAGGTCCATCCCTGGTACCAAAAAACAGAAAAAACAACTAGGAAGGACAGACAGCCGTGCCGGGCGGGAGGGCAGCAGAGGGATGCACGGCGGGTCAGGGCTCAGGGAGCAGCTGAGCGCTAGCGCACAGCCTGCTGATTTCCAGGGAACTGGATTTTGAACGTCCCTCGAGCCGATGGCCACGTGGGCAGCAGGGTATGGCCTCCCAAGGAGGCTGCCCAGGGGCCCCCAGGCTGGTTCTGGGGAAGAGGGACAGTGCTGCCCGGGATGAGGCCAGCTGCTTCCTCTGCCGAGACCCAGGCCTGAGGGCGGGCTCCCGGCTGGTGTGAGCCCTGGGTGGCCCTGGGTGGCCCTGGGTGGCGTCTGGGCACTGAGAATCAGTCACGATAAAAAACGGCCCAGCTGTTTGCGTCTCGGTGGAGCCAACAGCCATAACAGGCACCGGTGAGACCAACAGGAACTCAGCCCGGTGACAGGGGCCCTGCTGTCACAGCGCTGGGCACACGACGCCCGGTGGCCGGGCCAGACAAGGCCCTTGAGGGACGCGGATCTCAGGAGGCAGTGGGGAGGTCCCCGTCCCCGGGACGTGCCTTGGAAGACTTGTGCCAGGACAAGCCAAGGCGAAGGCGAGGGCAGGGTCTTGGTCAGGGCTGGGGACCAGGCCCCGGGCGGTCACCTGGCCGCTGCCCCAGGCTCCGTGTGGGGTCACAGACTCTCACTGGAACTTGTTTTCCTGCTGGGTGGGAGGTGTCACCCCTGAGCCACCCCGGCCCCTGGGTTGCTCTGGGTCTTCCTGGAACATGTGACTGTCACTGTCCCTTCCCACTGGGCCCCAGGGTGGGGACGTCCCCGGGAGGAGGGGGACGGGTGCTCACCAGCCGCTCGGACATGGGGGTCTTGTCGTCGTCGGGCAGGTGTTGCTCCAGGGCCAGGACGATGCAGTTGGCGATGATGGTGGCCAGGATCATGTACTCAAAGGGAGTGGCCGAGGGTTAAGGAGAACCGCAGAGGGTGGACAGGAAGGGGGGACCCTGGAGGCTGCCCGTGACCTGGCTCAGTGTCCCCAAGCCCTGCTGTGGTCCCCGACACCCCCCTCCCTTCCCAACCCATCCCCCCGGCCCCACCAGCCACGGCACCGCCTGGCTCTCCTGTCCCAACCCCGGGCAGGGGACTTTCTAAGGAAAATGTGCACCTTTGCCCCTCCCCCGGGATGGACCAAACAGCGCGGACTCAGCGTCCACACGGTCAGGCGCCGTCCCAGACGCCAGGGAGAGCCGAGGGCAGCCACAGGAACACTCCCGGCCCCGGAGAGGACAGCGAGTAGATGAGATGACCACCCGACGTGGACGGTGTCCAGTGGGCAGGTGGGGTGCGCGGGCCTCTGCACCCAAATCCACGAATTTCACCAAATGCAGGTGGAAAATACTTTGAAAAGTGTCCCTGTACTGAACGTGGCAGACCGTCCCGTCCCCGGGCTTCGCTGCCCCAATAATGCAGCGTAACGAGGCCGTGAGCAGCGCTCAGGTGGGATCAGGTGACCTCAGCCACGCGCTGCTGAGCTGAGGTCCCCAGACTGCACCTGGGCCCCCGAAGACTGGGGCCTCTGGAGGGTCCTGCAGCCTATCCCCCATGGAAACCGGAGACAGTCACAGGTCACGTCTGTTGCACAAGGTGACGGAGGCCACGGAGAAGAGCAGGACGGGGCCCAGGACTGAAGCTTAAAGGCCAGCGGCCAGATTTGACACCAGAAGCACAAGCAGCAGAGGAAAAATGGACACACCGGATTTCACGAATGCTTGCTGGTCCATGGAAAGATACTACAAAGACGGTAAAAAGGCAACCAAAGGCGTGGTAGGAAATATTTGTAAGAAATGTATCCAATCCGGGTCCAGAATATGTAAGGAACGCTTACCAGTCAACAAGAAGAAACAATCCAATTAAAAAATGGGCAAAGGACTCGGAGAGACATCTCTCCAAAGAGACACAGATGCCCAGTGAGTACAGGAGAAGGTGCCCAGCAGCATCAGCCACCAGGAAGATGCCAATCAAACCACCATCAGCCATCAGGGAAGTGCCAATCAAAACCACAACAGGACACAGGGTCACACCTCCTGGGACATGAATAGATGTGTCCCATCCATAAAAAGGAATATTACCCTGCCGTAAGTCAGGTACCCACACGTGAGCCTTGAAAACACGCTAAAGACAGAAAGCTGGGAGTGAGTGTCCCTTGTCCCCTGCGGATCTCTCAGAGGCATTCCTTGGGGAACAGAGCTGGTGTGGAGAGGCGGATGCTACCCAGGAAGCCACCGGGCGATGGTCGCCGGGCAGGGTGGTCCCAGCCCTTGGACGTTTGGGGCTGGGTCGTCCTCTGAGGCTGAGCGGCCCTGGGCTCTGCAGGCTGCTGAGCAGCATCGGGGTCTCCACCCACCCTCAGGCCAGTGACCTCTCCAGTCAGGACGACCCACAGCGTCTCCAGACGTCCCCCAGAATCCCTGGGAACGAGAGCCACTGCTCCACAGAGGGATCGCGGTGTCTCGGGGGACCTTGGCCTGGTCCACCCGTCCCTCCGCCTCACCCAGGCCCTGAAGTTAGGTCTGGCATCTTGGAGGTCCCACCAAGGTCACCCCAGACACCTGAACCCATTTTCCAGGTGGAAACATAGAGTGAGAAGCAGGAAGCCCGGCCCAGTGCCCCAGGGAGGCAGGAAATCAGGCTCCAGCCTCGGCCTCCGAAGCCGCACCTGGCGCATGCGCTCCCAGGGCACTGAGGGAGTCGACAGCCCTGCCCACGGCCTCCCGCCTCCCAGCAGCCGGGCAGGAGGCGCTGGAGAACAAAGCTGGGTGTTGCACAAACACTGGTGGCCTCGCCCTGCCGCCCGGGAAATCAGGACAGTGTTTGTACACAGAGGAGGACCCAGCCCTCCTGGCCGCCGCTGGCCGTGACTGGAATGCGGCTTCCTCCTCCTCTCAGCCAGCTCGGCTCCTGGCTGGCTTCGGCATCAAGCTGCCCGTCCCCCTCCCTGGCCTCCTGCACCCGGGCAGCTGGGACTTGGCCTCCTTTGCATCAGCTCTGAGCGGAAGGTTCCAGGAGGAGGCGGGGGTCGTGGGCACGCAGGGCAGGGGACAGAGACGCCACAGCCCACCTACGGGGCCAAACATGGCCACACTAGCCATCCTGTGACAGCCTCCCACACGCTCTGCGAGTGTCCACCGGCCAGCCCGCAGGGGACCTGCCACACTGGCCTCAGACCCTGGCCACACAGAGCGTGGTCAGAGCAGCAGCGGACCGGCAGCTCCTCCTGGGGAGGCAGAGTGAGGATGTGCACTTAGAGCCTGGCTCTGGGTGCATGGGAGGGGAGAGGCCGCCTTCCGTCTACTCCAGGGGAAGGTGGAGCCCAGGTGACCGCAGCTGTGAGTCACCCCGAGAGGGCGGCGGCTCCTCTTTCTCCTCCACCCTCAGAGCCCTGGGGAAGTCCACCACCCTCCTGTCGGCCTCCTCCTCCTGCTCACTGCTCGGGCAGGGGCTGAGAGAAGACCCCGACTTTGATTGAAAAGAACAGTGCTGGCCAGGGACAGTAAGCAGAGAAAGCCCAGTTTTATACATGTGCAAGTTTCCAAAGCCTTTCTGTGGATCCCACCTCACAACCACAAGAGCCAAAGTCCTCCCCACCCCCTTCCTGCCCTCATTTCCTTTCCTGCCCACGGTGGTCACTCTGCTCCGGTCCTGCAGGCCTCTTCCACGGTGCCCAAACACATCAGGCACATTCCTGCCCCAGGGCCTTTGCATGTTCCATTCCTGTTCCCAGAATGCTCTTCCCCAGACACCCAGACTCTCTCCCTCCCTTACTTTAGGTCTTTGCCCAAAGGTTACTTCCATCAACTCCCTTTCCCTTTTTACTTATTTTTTCCTTTGGGCTGTATCCACACATCTGATAGATTTCCTTTTATCTTGTCCACTGTCGCCCCCATGAAGCTGTAAGCACTGATGCAAACGGGATTTTTGAACCTACTTTGTTCACCACTCTGTCCTCTGCACCTAAGGAAGCACCCACCATATCACAGGTGCTCAGTAAATGCCTGGGGGGGGGGCGGATCCTGCTTCCTGCATCTCCCCCCATGCATCTCAGACAAGCCCTGAGGCGGGAGGAGACAGAACCAGCCCCCCAAGCCCCAGACCCACATGGGTCCTTGAGTGGAGGAGGCCCCACCCTGGCCCAAGCCCAAGGCTGCACCGGGACCAGGCCCAGGCAAAGCTTCCCAGCCCAGCCCCGATCCGGCTCCCGATTTAGACGCCTGGTTCAGCTCCCAGCTGCGGTGAGCGGCCAGCAGAGCCGCTTCCCGCCTCCTGATTGGCTTGGAGAGAAAGTCCCTGTGTCAGCGGATCCGGGATCATCAGCCCAGGGAGGCGGGGGCGGGGCGGGAGGGGGCGGGGATGGGGCCAGGCCTCCTGGGGGCGGGGAGCAGCGGGCAGGGGTGGGCACAGAGCGCCGCCCAGGGGTCAGTGGGACCCACAGGGTCCAGGGGTGCTGTGCGCGACCCTGGAAATGACCAGGCGGTCCCCCGGGGGGAGGAGGGCTGCCTGCTGACGGCCCTTCTCCTGGAATCTGGCGCATCAAGGAAAGTGCGCTCTCAGCAGGGGACAAGGGGACGCTCTCGCCCCCAGCGCCCCCAGCCAGACCCTCGGAAGCCCGAGGGAGCCAGCGGCTCCGTGTCCACCCCCCAGGCCCATCCGGTCCCCAGCCTCTGTCTTTGGTGCAAAAATCAAATCAGGTTTGTTAAGTGCCGTGACCTCGCGTCCACGCCGCCCCGGGGCGCGCTCCGAGGGGGCAGATCCTGGAGGAGGGGCCGCTGAGCTGTCAGGAGATGCAGGGGACCTTAGTTTCATGTTAGTCCCATGTTGGTCACAATGACCGGGAAGGAGGGAGTGACAGGGCCCTAGATGGGTGTCCAGAGCTTAAGCCACGTTCCTGGCTCCACTGAGCAGAGGCCACCGGTAGCCGGCACAACGAGTGACTCTCACGGGTTGCAGGCACCACACCATCATCCCGGCTGCCATCGTGGGGACTTTGTTGGGCAGGTGGGGCGGAGGCACTCTGCCCCAGGGACCCCTGGGGGCCACTCCCAGAGCTGCTTCCAGTCTCAGCCAGGAAGGAAAGAAAAACCCAGAGATTAAACCCACGGGGCCACGTCCCCAGCCCTTTTTTACATTTTATTTAGGGACAGGGTCTCACTGAGTTGCTTAGGGCCTCGCTTTGGCTGAGGCTGGCTTTGAACTCGCGATCCTCCTGCCTCAGCCTCCCAAGCCTCTGGGATGACAGGCGTGGCACAGCGCCCGGCTGGACCCAGGTTTTAAAGACTTGCTCACGGCCACGCAGGGGGGCTGGGCGAAGCCGAGGCTCGGAGCCCCCCAGCTGCACAGCCAGGCCTTTAAGCTGGTGGTCCCCAGAGATCACTCCCTGGGTCACCCTTGTTAGACGGTGGATATCTTCTGCTTTTACTTAAAAATTGGGGTGAGCTCCCAGCCCCCCCCCCCCCCCCGCAGCTGCTGGGCCGGGGACTCTGGGCCACAACCACCCCAAGGACAGCTCCGGGCTGCGCAGGGTTTCAGCACCACGGACAGCGGCCACCCTAGCCAGCAGCACTGCAGCCAGGGGGCTCCGCTCTGTCCTCAGGACACCAGCCCAAGACGGGATTCAGCCCCAAGGCGAGGGGCGCGAGTTGTGGGGGGTGGGGGTGGGGTGGGGGTTAAACCCTGCGGGGCTGGCTGAGGCGGGAGGCTCCTGGGATGGAGCCGGCCGGAGGCGGCTGCAGCAGGGCTCTGCTCTGAGGCGCTGGGGCAGCTCAAGGCCACAGCTGGCCTTGGCCTTGGCCTTGGCCTTGGGCAGGAGCATGTTCTTCTGGAGCCTCAGTTTCCCCAAATGTGCAAAGCGGGCCTCAGGCGGCGAGGAGGGCTGAGCAGATGCCAAGGGCCTCGGACCTGCCGGGCAGAGTAGGTGCTCAGTGCACAGAGGACCCTGGGCCCTTTATCCTTGTCCCTGAGGAAGGACACGCGGGCGGTGAAGGCCCAGATGGTGGCGGTGGCTTAGGAGTGTGAAGGTCCTAAATGCTACTGATCCACCGTTGACTTAAAAATGGTCGATTTTGTGTTTTGTGAATTTCACCGAATTTTTAAATTATTATTATTAATGTTTTTTTTTTTTTAAACCTCATCTTGTTTTTAAAAAAATGCCTTTTTTTCATCTCCCTTAGCTCTCTTCTCAGGGTTCCCATCCTGCCGACTCGCCCATGGACTATTCTAGCAGAATTTTCCCTCTGGAACCTAAATCAGAGAAACACCATCCAGAGAGCTCACAAGACCTGCCCCCCTCCTCCTCCTCCTCCTCCTCCTCCTCCTCCTCCTCCTCCTCCTCCTCCTCCCTCTTCTCTAACCGATAGTTTTAGCCAGGCACGGTGGTCTACACCTGTAATTCTAGCTATTCAGGAGGCTGAGGTGGGAGGACCACAAGTTTGAGGCCAGCCTCTGTTTGACCCTGTATCAAAATAAAATAAAGAGGGCTGGGGCCGCAGCTTAGTGTGAGCGCTGGCCCAGCCTGTGGGAAGGCCTGGGTTCAATCCCTAGTGCTGAATAGATAAGTCTTATTTATAAAAACTCATCATTTTCTGGATTTTTAAGTTTATGTCTCATTTGGAAAGTGGAGAGTCCCAGTGCCCCCTGCTAGCCGGGGCTGGTCCCCTCCTGCCTCCGCATGCGTCCCTGGCCTGGCTGCCCCTCCTTCCCAGGTCACTCTTCTCCCAGGTGCAGCTGAGCTCTTCTGCTTTTATCAGAACTTCCCGGGGAGCCCTCCCCGCTCCCAGGTTTAAGACCCTGACCCTCCGGGTCTTGCCCCTCCGTCCTCGCTGCGCTGTCTCCGTGACACTGAGCAGTCCCGCACTCTATTTACCAGGTATCTCAACTCCCTTGTGACGGCAGCACCATGAAGTAAGAATCTGCCTGGCTCGCACCTCTCCGAGGCCGGAGAGTAGTAGGTGCTCAGTAAACACCGCCCAGGGTCGCGCTTCCCCTCCGCCTCGCACTAACAGTGTTGGGTGGCCGTGCCCCTCAGCACCCTGGACGCCCCCTGCCCACGGGCACAGGGACCTCAGTCTTCTAAGAGGCTCGGAAATGCTCCGGTGAGTGGCCGCTTCATCATTTATTCAACAGTCCCCTAAACGCGGCCAGTCTGCGTCGTCACAGATGCGTGGTGCTGGACCCCTGACCAGAGGGCCCTTCGTCCTTGCCAGAAAGGATTCCAAGTGTGGGACCACCGGGTCCGAGGGGCGCACCTGGCCTGCCCAGTCACCCAGCCCCAAATCCAGTCTCACAGAGCAGAGGTGGGGGCCTGGGGTGCAGTTCCGTGGTGGGGCACTCGCCTGGCCTGTGTGCAGACCCCCGAGCCACGAAGCCAGAGGTGGGGGGAGGGGGGAGGGGGAGGGGGCTTCCTCCTGAAATGAAATGAAACCAGACCCAGGATTTCGATGTCTGGATTTCTTGGACCAGGAAACTGAGGCAGGACGCATTCACCGGTTTTAGACTCTGGGGTCTGGAGCGCGAGGAGGGTGCCTGGGTCAGCCTCCCAGTGAGAACCGGCCGCTCTTCCCGGTCGTCCGCCCACCACGAGGACGTCCCGGCTCCCCTGCTGCCCGCCCCCCTGCTCGGTGCTCTGCGCGATCCTCCCTTTTCTTCTCCGACCCTTTTTCCCCATCAAACTCCAGCCTGAAGATTCCCCTAAGACCCCAACGGCAAGGCCCAGGGAGCCGCCGGCAGCTTCAGATTTGTTCCCAAGAGCAAAAGGGAACCCAGCCAAGGGGGACGCTGAGGATCAGTCTCCGGGAGCCCGCGGGGCCAGGCCTCCCCGTGACCACTGACCACCTCCTCGTCCGCGCAACCTGGAGAGGACCAGCCTCCCGACACCCCCCACCTCCCTCCTGCCGCCCACCCCCCCAGTCCCCATGGCTCCCGCGCGAAAACCAGTGCCACCCACAAGGTCCGCAGCCCACGGAGCCCTCACTTCCCCTGCCCTCTCCCCCTGCAGTGCCCGGTGACCACCACACAGCGGCCACTCGGCACTCCCTGGTCCTGCTTTCCCTCCTGCGAAGAGGCCTGCCTGGCATGACCTGACCAGAGGCCTCCCTCGGGTGGAACATGCTGACCAAGGCCACTCCTGAGGGACGCCACTCAACACGATCCCAGCCCAGGCAGGCCCTCAGGGACCCCCTCACTCCAGACAGGACACCAGTGCCCAGGACAGGTCAGGGGGCCTCACTGAGAGAGTGAAGATTAACCCCCACTCCTGACCCCAACCCATTGTGGCCACCGACCCAGCTCCCTGGACCACAGGGAGTGCCCACGCCTGCCGCCCCCTCACCCCGATCCTCCTCCACGCCCCAGGCTGGCTTCCAGCCCAGCCATCCACCAAGATTCTTCCCGTGACACCGGAGACCTCCAGGCACCAGTTCCCAGGGAGGTATTTAGATCACCGTGGGTGCCCTTGATCTCTCTCTCTCTCTGTTTCCTGGTTTGTGACATAAGCAGTTTCCCCCACCGTGCACTCTTGTCATGATGTCCCAGCCACCAGAGACCCAAAGATATGGGGCCACTGGATTTTGTACTGGAAACTCCAGAGTCATGAATCCAAATCAACCTTTTCTCTTTATAAGTTAATTGCCTCGGGTATTTTGCTATAGTGCAGAAAGCTGACTCAAGCAGTGGCTTCAAACAACGGAAATTTATTCTTACTCTTCTGGAGGCCAAATGTCCAGAATCAAGAAGTCAGCAAGGCTGAGCTCCCTCCAAAAATCCAGGGGAAGATCCGTCTCTGCCTCTTTCAGCCTCTGGTGGCCTCAGGCATCTGTGGCTTGTGGTTCCTCCGTCCAACCCAGATCCGCCACTGCCTTCACACAGCCTTGTCCCTGAGCCTGCCCACGGAGGCTGCCACAGAATCCGGGCCTCTGTCATCCAGGATGACCTCACCTCAGTTCTCGCCTCCGATTATATCTGCAAAGATCCTGCTTCCGAACACGGTTGTATTCCGATTCTGAGGGAGCCTGAATTGGCGGGATGCTCCTCAATGCTCTGCATCGAGCCAAGCTAGACTCCTCGCTCCCTAGGGAACTCACTTCATTTTCTATATTCTCCTGAGCGCACAGTGCCACCTGCCACCTGGCAGCTCAGGTAAGGTCACCCTCAGGGACATCTTCCTCACCCCACCAACGCCCCTCCTAAGATGTGCCTTCAGACGCTCCTCCCAGCCACCGCCTGACCCACACCACCCAAGACAAGGCCACCTCCCCTCCCACAAGGAAAGTCTAGTCCCAGGAGTCGGCTGGGGAACCCAGGTCTGTGTGGCTGACCCCCAGCTCCCCCCAGGCAGAGGCCAGGGCATCATGCCAGGGGGAAAAGCCAGATGCCAAGGGTCACAGATGACACGGTCCCGTTTGTGTGACATGTCCAGCTCAGGTGAACCTGAGGGACAGAAGCAGATGACCAGACACCAGTGGCCAGGAGGAGGGATGGCGGAGACTGCCTAGTGGACAGAGTGCTTTAGTTTGGACTGCTGAGAATGTTCTGGAACCAGGTGCATTACATGCTACTGAATGATGCACTTAAACGGTCCATTTTATGTGGCATGAGTTTCACGTCAATAAGTGCCTTGAAGTAAAGCAACGCTCTTACCCCCTCTGAGCCCTGTGTTGCAGGTAAAGTCAAGTTCACCTCTAGACCTCGGCGCAGAGATCTTGTGTGATCCATCCCTGCCAGCCTTGCAGGCTTCTTCCCGCCTGTCACACCTTTGCTTACTGCACTCTAACCACAAAGGCTGCCTTCAGACAGGACACACTCGTTCCTACCCTGGGGCCTTTGCACCTGCTGTCCCCTCCTCCTCTTGCTCATATTCTCCTCTGTGCTGCCTAACCATCAGGTCTTTGCTTAAATGGCATCTCTGTCCTCCTCCTAATTCTGCATCCGTGGGACCAAGAGTCAGTTGAATGATCCCCCCACTAGCAGACACATCCCTCCCTAACCCCTGGAAACGGCGACCGGGATCTTGGACAAAAGACCTTTGGGAATGTAATTAAGTCAGACATCTCAAGACGTGGTCACCCTGATGGACCCTAAACCTGATGACAGACAGACAAGGTTCGTGAAGGGGGGGCAAAGACTGGGGGGACGTGGCTTGGCCACACACCCCAGTGACTGCCAGCGGCCCCCAGAGCCCCCACGGCAGCTCCGTCCTGCCACAGCCTTGACTTTGCGCCTCCGGCTTCAGAACCGGGAGGGGACGTTGCTGCTGTTGAAAGCCATCCAACTTGGGGTTGTTGGTCATAGCTGGTTCCTTCCCAATAAACATTACAAATTATGTACTTGTTGCCCTTTAAAAACGCCTCCCCAGGGCTGGGCTGGGGCTCCGTGGTGGAGCGCTTGCCTGGCATAGTGTGAGGCACTGGGGTCAATCGTCAGCACCACATAAAAGTGAATAAATAGATAAAGAAAAGTTTAAGAAAAAAAATTGCCTTCCTTTGCCAGGTGCGGTGGTGCACGCCTGTCATCCCAGCAGCTCGGGAGGCTGAGGCAGGAGGATCATGGGTTCAAAGCCAGCCTCAGCGATGGCGAGGCCCGAGACTCAGTGAGACCCCGTCTCTATAAAATATAAAATAAGGCTGAGGACGGGGCTCAGTGACCGAGGGCCCCTGAGGTCAATTCCCGGTGCCCACCACCACCAAAAGATATGTCCTCCTGCCCGTGACAAGTTTCACAAGGGTGACAGCCATGTCTGTCTGGTGTCCCAGGGCTGGGCGCGGAGGAGGAACCCACAGCGACTCCTGCCTCCGGGCCCCTCGGCGGCGCCCTGCCTGCCTCTCCAGCCTTCCCCTCTCCTTGTCAGAACACGGGGGTCGCTCAGCGGCCCAGGTGGCTTCCGGTGCCTGGGCTCCAGCGGCCCTCCTGCCTCAGCCCACTGAGCAGCGGGGCCCAGGGGCCGCCACCCCCGGCTCCACCTTCTCTCCCGACCCGGTGGCTGCATCTGCTACCAGCTTCAGTGGTTTTCTGGAAGGTTCCAGGTCCCTATGACACCTCTCCCCCTGGCCCCCTTCCCTGAGGGCCTGGCCGCGGGTCTCTTCCTGCTGGTCCTGCCGCCCTGGAAGCCCATCTGTGGCTGTGGCTCTGGAGGAAGCTTGCACTTTTGCAAACGCAAGCAAGGAGAGGCCCACAGACCCGGGCACATCTCCCCAGAATGAAGAAGGCGTGACAGTAAGGGACAGGACGGTGGCCGCTGCTCCAGGATCCTGCTTAGGTGAGCAAAAGGGGGCCCTCGGGCTGCAGGGAGCCCAGAGCTGCTGGCTAATCTGCGACGGTGGCTCCCCGAGAGCCAGGCCAGCGGGAATCCCAAGATGACGACGGGAGAGGGGCGCGGCGACTCCAGGACCCGGCAAAACCCCGCGGGGGTGAGGGGGCCAAGGAGCCACAGAATTAAAACCACGGGCAAAGAAGGTGAAGGTGGCCAGAGTCGGAATACAAGGAGCTAAGAGAGGGTCCTTCACCCCCAGCAGATGCCAAGGGACCAGGAGGGAAAGAAGGTCCCGGGGGAGGCCACCAAGCAAACCGAATCCTATCCAAGGCTTCAGGCACCGATCACCTCCTCAGAACAAAAGCCAGACGATTCTTCCCACATTTTCTTTTCCGAGATTAAACATCAGGGAAGAAAGTCGAGGGAAGTGATATTGTTCACGAGAAGCCGCTCAGATGCATGTGATTATACGTCGTCCCCCCAGAGGCCTTGGCTTAGACGTGAGCCCAAGGCACAGATGATAAGGCAGTCAGGACTGTCGCGCCCTGCTGCAGTGACAAACATCCCCAGAGCTCAGAGGCTGAGACCAGCTCGTGCCCGTTCCCCTGCTCCGGCTGTGCCCGCTGTGGGTGGGGTGGGGTGGTGTCTGTCAACCGCTCTCCAGCACCTTGTCTGCGAGGCTGTGCCCTGGGGCATTCACAGCGTCGGAGGCAGGAAACAGGAAACATGGCAATCATATGCCCGCTCTTAAAGCCTGTGTCTAGAAGTGGCACTGGGCGTTTCCCCTCACATTTCACGGGTTCAGGCAAATCGCACAACCACGCCCCATTTCAAGGATGTCGGGCAGTGACCCTCGACGGTGTGCCCAGTGAAGAGTCGGAAATAACAGCTGAGCAGGGGAAGGCGGCCACTCAGGAAGGGTGGACGATGGCCTGAAGGCCAACAGCTGAAGGTGCAGAAGGGAGCCCGCACTCGGGCCTCAGGGTTGTGCTCTGCTGGTTCTAGCCCTGGGCCCAGGACAGGGGCTGGAAATAAGCCCAGATAATAGTGGGAGAAACAGAAATGGAGGCAGGGTGGGGACAAGGAACAGAAACAAATAGTCCCCTGAGCGAGGGAGAAAGGAAGGAGCCAGAGAATTGCACCAGAGTCTAAGCAAAGAACCTCTGCAAGTCGACCCTCTGTCCTCACTGCGGCCTCGCCCCTCGCTCAGTGCTGAGGGTCAGCGAGCCACTTAATTTTTTAAATTTTGAGCCAGAGTCTCTCTAAGTGGCTGAGGGTCTTGCCAAGTTTCTGAGGCTGGCCTTGGATTTGTGATCCTCCTGCCTCAGCCTCCCAAGCAGCTGGAATTGTAGACGTGGGCCCCCAGCCTGGCTAGGAGTCTCATCTTTAGAAACTAAAATAGGCTGAAAATATTAGGAAAGAAATAGAGAGTCGTCTTCAGAGAGACCAGTAGGGATTCAATCGTACTATTATTCTTCTTCAAAGAAATGGTCTTGCTGTGTTCCCCAGGCTGGCCTTGAACTCCTGGGCTCAAGCGATCCTCCTGCCTCAGCCTCCTGAGTTGCTGGGGCTCCGGGTATGTGCCACACTCAGCCAGAGAAGGCGCCTTGCGGGAGAAGGAACCGGAGGACTTCCTGTTCCTCCTCCAAAGCTGCCTGGGTGCAGAGAGAAGATCCCACCAACGCAGGCTGGTGCCACAGCAGCCCCGGGAAGCCAGGGCGGGAGCTGGCCAGGACCCGGCAGCACGCTTTCCCTCCCTGGACATCTTCCTGCCCAGTTCTGGGAAACGGGGCTGGAGCTGGCTGGGGTTCCAGGACGCAGGGTGCTGGCCTGGCCTCTCTGAGCGCCCTCCCCACCCCCACCTCGGCCAGGCTGGAGGAGGGGACGACCCTGACTGCACTGCTCACCTGGCCAGCCTGTGGCAATTCCAGACAGGTGGGCCAGGAGAGAGACAGAGAAGATTCTGGAGGCCACTCACCGTCAGCCAACTCCTCGCTGCCATTTTGGTGAGGAGCACCTATTAGACACCACCTGAGTGTTCTCTGCTCGGGGATCGCCGGAGCTCTCGGGCGCCACGGTCCACCCAGCCTTCTGGTCAACCTGCTCGTCAGGCTCCCTGGTCGCCCGGCAGGGAGGAGGGGCGGGGACGACTGTGAGGTGCTCTGGGACACAGTGAGGCGGTGACACAGGGCGGGACCCGTCAGGGGGGCTCTGGGGACGTGCGGCTTCCTGAGAACCTGAAGGACACAGACAGGCCCCTGGACACACGGCTGGACCTGCGCACAGTGGACGCACTGGCAGTGAGAATGGAGGAAGCTGGGCGGCTCGCGCTGGGCACACGTGTATTAACCACCTACTGCATGCCGGGTGCTGTGCTGAGGCGTCTTAGTCCACGGGTGGGTGAAGGCAGAAGCCATCTACCCCTGGAGATCACCGTAACGGGGAGACGACCACAGACGCAGAAAGAAATGAGGCCGTCAGAAGTCCCAAGGGAGAAGATGGCAGTGTAAGAAGAGGGTGCCAGGGTGCAAGGCGGGCACAGCAGGGCGGGCACTGGGAAGGTGGCCTCCCAGCCAAGAGCTGAAGGAGATGTGGAAAGGACCCCGAGGTTACCCCAAGGAAGGAGGATCCGGGCAGTGCTAGCAACAGCCAGGGCAAAGGCCCTGGGGTCGGTCAGCCTGGGCTCGGGGAAGCAGAGGCGAAGAGGATGCTGGGGGAGATGCTGGGGGAGATGCACGGGCTCCCCAGGCAGAGAAACCCGCAGAGGACAGGGAGCGGTGACCTCTGGACTTGGAGAGAAGGGTCAGGGGAGGAGAGGAGGAAGACGGACTGGGGCTAGGGTCCTGCCACCTCCCTGTCCGTCAGACAAGCCCAGCTCCAGGAGAGCCCCCGCAGCCTGCTACTTTCCGGAAATAGACTGGCGGAGAGAAAGAACGGCTGGCCTTGTAAGAAAGGGACAGAAAAGAAGGTCACCAACAGAGACTCGTGGAGAAAAAGGCAGTGCTGAGGGGTGACGGCAGGACTATCGGGCGAGGCGAACCCTGGCCGGGCCTGCGGGGGGGTCTTACTGATGCCGCCACGCCCGCAGGCCCAAGACGTCTGAACGACACCCAGAGTGGGGTGGTCCCGACAGACGTGCGTCCTGTGCTGCCAGCCTTCGCAGAAAACATCTGCCCACCTCCACGACAACCATGTTGTGTGACTGTATACAGTGGTGCTCCTTTATCGGTGGGGGATACCTTCCAAGACCCCCAGAGACGCCTTTCTCTGTCCGCGGGTTCCTATGATGAAACTTAAATTTCACAAGTCGGAGATCAGCAACAATAAAGCAGAACAATCACAACCACACACTGTGATGAAACTCGTCACCCCTGTTGAGCTTCGGGGCCACTGTTAAGTAAACTAAGCGTCACTTGAACACCAGCACTACAGAACGGTGACAGCAGATCAGGTAACGGAGACGGCTCTCCGTGACTACCAGGCAGGTAGCGTATACAGCACGGATACGCTGCACAGAGGGGTGATTCCTGGACAGTGCAGGAGCGAGTGGTGGGACAGAGAGACGCGGTCATGTTGCTCAGAATGGCACAGGACTTCACAGTTGTTTCTTTCAACTTTCCACCTAATATTCTGGATCACGGTCAGCCTCTTAGGGTTGACCATAGGTAGCCACTGAGATTTCAGAGAGCAAACCCGTGGCCAAGGAGGTCGGCTGAGCTGACGAATGCTTACAGCATATTCTATATCCAAATGCGCAGATTTGAAGCGTCCACGTGGGAGGATTGGTACGACCGACACGTGGCCTGTTCACGGTGGGGAGGGCACCGGGCGGGCCAGCTTTTGGCCTGTGATCCCGTCCAGTCTAATCACACTTCTTTGAACCAGGAGGCCACCACCGTCACCACCCCCACCCCCAACCATGGGGGCAGAGTCCCGAGCCAGACAGCCCCTCCCAACGCCACCTCCCGGGTCCCAGGCTCCAGCCCCGACCCCCACATCCTGGTTCTCTCATCCACTGCAGGGGTGACAGCACCGTCCCTCGGGGTGTCATGTTTTGCCAGAACTAGTTCCCACCACCTCCTGGTTCTACAGATGAGGAAACTGAGGCTCAGGGAGGGGCGTCCTGGGCAACCATCGAAGAGAGGAGAGGAGGGAGAAGACCAGGAGCTGAGGGCCCGTCCCCACCTGGGGGACTTGAGGGCAGCACCCGGCCGGACTGCTGCCAGGGACAGGGGGGTGGCTCCGGGCTCTTCCGGGGAAGAGAGGCCAGCCTGGCCGGAAGGGAGGAAGCAAGGACAATGACCACCTTGTCTCCACAGTGTCTTGGAGGAATTCAAAGAGGTGGGCGAGGCTGGGCGGAGCAGGCCATTGTCACAGCGCTGGGCTGGCCCTGTGGACTGGAGAGGACCAGATGGCGGGAGGTGGGACTGTGCCATTGTTAGTATGTCACCTGTGCACCTGCGTCTGGCTGCCAAGGACAGGCTCCAAAGAGAAGCAGACACGGGTGAGGGGCGGACAATGGCTCCCTGGACAGGCTGAGGGGCCTTCTCCAGGGTCCCCTCACCCCCAGCAGGATGACCACTTGCTTCAGGCCACCATCGCTCATTTCCGATTCTGGCCCAGCAAGCCACCGTCCCCACCCCAGCCTGGGTGGAGCCAGTGACTTTACCAGGGACACAGACTGCCCACAGAGACCCCACCCCACCCACCGTGGTGACCTCCTGTCCAGGACAGCTGTCTGCCCCCGACTCAAGTGCCCTGGAGGTCACCAGGAGGTGACACTAGAGGAAGGAATTCTCAGAAGGAGGGAAGACGGAAGCAGGTCCCACCACAGAACGGGCCGTGGTGACAGTGGCACCCACAAAGCCAACTGTCAGTATTTTCTGTTCCTGAGAACCTGATGCTTCTTACGGAAAGACCCAGAGGCCTCCACTGCCCCTCTCCTCCGCGGACCTCGTTTCCAGCCAACCCGGGGGTGGGTCAGCAGCTGCTCCTGGTCAGCGACCCAATGTCCCTCCCTCCTCACCTGCTGCAAGTGGAGGCCCGCCCACGTGGGTGGCTTCCTGAGCACCTGCCATCTGGCTTCCGTGGGGTTTGGACCACAGAAAGCCCCGGCAGGACACTGGGAGAGGCTGGGAGAGGCCGCGCGAGGAGGGCGCGTCCCCACCGCTCCCCTCCCCTCCGCCAGGTCTGTCCCCTCCCTCTGTGTGGGAAACCGTCTCTTCATTGGGTTCTTGTGTGTTTTCTGTTTCCTGCTGGGACCCTTCATAGAATATGGATGGGACGAAAGTTCACTACCTCTAGATGTGGCCCCCCGAAACCTCCCGGGCGAGCCTCCATCTCTTCCCTACGGGTTGGAGGGAAAAACTGTCAGTTCTCGGGGGATGGTGGAGCCACAAGACGAGAGCCCCTGGGCCCTGGAGTCCCCACCGTGGAAGGTCACCTGCCGATGATCTGTTGGGACTTTTTGCAGGATACGCGCTCCTGGCCTCGCCGGTGCAGAGGTGGGGCTCTCTGTTACCGCAGCAAACGCGATCTAGTACCTCTCCACGGGACTCCTCCTCCCTAGCTGAGAAGCTGGCTCCACCCCCAACCCGAGTCATGTGACCAGAGCTGAATCCAGTCGGATCCCGCCTTTCACCTTCCCACAGCCTCACTGACTGGTTCTGGCGTAAGTTCCTGACCCCACGAGCAGCCAATCAACGACAAGAATGCGTTCGCTAAGAATTCTGGGAAGGGCTGGGGCTGGGGCTCAGCGGAAGAGCGCTCCCCTCGCAGGGCGAGACCCGGGTCCGAGCCTGAGCAGCACGTTAAAAAACAAGTGAAACACAGGTGTCGTGCCCAACTACGACTAAAAAAACATTAATTAAAAAAAAAAGAATTCTGGGAGGCCAGTGAGGAGGAGGAGAAGCGTCTTTGCTCTGAACTGGGAGGAAGGGAGCAGGGGCTGAGGGCCAGGCCCGGAGAACGGAGCCGACCGCAGAGACCTGTCCCAGAAAAAGACCCGAGGCCGAACGGTGTCATCTGTCCCCTGGACCCCGCCAGGCCTGCAGCTGGACACACTGTGGACCCCGCCTGGTCCCCTGCACCCCCGACCAGGAGCCAATGCCAGCACCTCTTCCTGCTCATGCCCCTCAGGTGTCTCCCCCTTTGTAACCCAAGGGCCAGAAGCCGTCGGGGTCTCGGGCCTGGACCTCCCCGCGGGCCAGGACGCAGCATCGTGGGTCTCATGCCCACCCCAGAGGCAGGACACTGAGGCCCGAGTCCCTCGGGACCATCTTGGCAGGAAGGGCTCTGCCAGCGCGTCCATGCAGGACAGAGCTTGGCGTCAGGAAGCGAGTCCAATCCCCAAACCAACATCTCTTGTGTGACCTCAGGAGCACAGGTTGGCACAGCCAAGGGTCCGTGGCTAACGGCTTGGGCAGCTCTCTTTGTGTTGATCATTATTTTAATTTTACATCTTCGTAGGCGAGCGAGGTGATTCCGCCATGTACACACTGGGTGATGATGGAATCCGGACGGTGGACATTTCCACCCCTTAAATTAACATTTGTCATAAGCTGCAGTGCCTGCACATGTTCTTATGAAGTCCAGTGCAATATCTCACTACTTTAAAATAGCTACAAGAGAGGGTTCGAGTGCTCCCGGCACACAGAGATGGTGAATGTCGGCGGTGATGGACGTGCTAATCAACGTGACCGGATCACTGGACACTGTATACACCTCCTGGAATATGTGACAATATGTGTCAATTGATTTTTTTTTTTTTTAAAGGAGTGAACTTCCCCATCCTGGACTCTTAACGGGTGACACCACAGTTTCGGTGACACAGTGTGGTGATAGCTAAAAGGTACTTTGAAGAAAAGGCTATCAACTCCCGTTATTAATAAATGGTCACTGTTGAATTGCTTCCAGAAACCCCGGGGGCCAGGGGCTGTCCAGCGACTCTCTTGGCCAGGATTCCAAAGACCATCTGTGGCAAATACATCCTCCAGAGCATATACCCTTGGCAGAATCACAAATTGCTTTCCTTGCCCAGAGAATTCAACCAGAAAAGGAACAGAGAGGGAGGGGCGGGGAGGGCGAGATCATGCCAGTGTGAATTAGCTCCCAGGCTGATCAATGACTTCCACCTCCACACCACCACCCCGACCCAGAGCACACTGGCCCTTCCCCGCAAGGCCACAGTCTTTTCCTAACTGGTCTCAGTTTTTGTTCTTGCCTGGTTCCAACTCATTCTCCACATAACAGTCCACGGGGCTGTTCACACATATGGTCATCATATCACAGCTTCGGTGGCCTGACAGAGCCTTGAGGATAAATATCAAATCCCTAGGCACCTGCCACAGGGCCTTTACACGTGCTGTTCCTTCTGACCAGAACATCTTTCTCACCATCTCTCTCCCACTAAGGGCTCTGCTTACCACCACTTCCTTGGGGGAATTGTTTTATATCATTTACTGAGTTATTTACTGATGTTGGGAATCAAACCTGGGGCCTGTGCGTGCTAAGTGCAACCTCTGCCACTGAACTTTGTCTCTAGCTCGGAAGTGGCTCTGTTTGCTCCTCGTAGAGCAAACTGGGCAGGTCCCTCCTCATGGGGCTTATGGCATTTGTCATTGTCAACTGAATAACAATTGCTATTTGTCCATCCTCCTCACCAGACTGGACGCTCCATGAGAGCAATGTCTGCCTCTGTCCAGCCCACCCCTGCAGCCCAGCGCCGAGTACACAGCCGGTGCTCATTAAAGACACATGGATTGACAGGCTTAGCAAAAAACAGGGTGGAAAGGAAGTGAGACTCTCACAACCAAAGGAGCAGCTCTGCAGGTCACCAGAGCGAGAATGGCCTTTTCAATAAATGGCGCTGGGACGATCCTTAGGGAACGAGGAGGAAGATGGGTTCCTCTAACACTGTGTGCAAAAGTCAATCCCACACTGACTCCAGACTCTGCACCAGACTCTAGGACTTTCGGAACATTATAAAATATATCCATGGCCTCAGGGTGGAGATGATTTCTTCAGTAAGATGCCAAGCTGACAAACCAAGCAGGCAAAGCTGTCTGGATTCAACCACACGAGCTAAGGACGGCGTGGCCAAAAGACACCGTAGGAAGGACCAGAGACACGCCAAGAGCAGAGAGTGCTGCCGCACAGGCCAGCAGCCAGGGCCAGGTGCCGGCATATGTAAAGATCCTCTATAAATCAATAAGGAAAAAGCCTCCAACAACCCAACAAAACCAGCAGACAGGGCAGGAGATGGTGCTTCACAGAAGAGAAAAGTCCAATGGCTGATCATGCGTCAGACACATCCGTCCGCTTTTGTATCCAGGGGACGCAAACGAACATCAGGACCCAGATCACCAACACCCACAAGAAAGGCCACCGCTTAAAAATGGGCCCATATCAAATGTGGTGAGAACGTGGGGGACCCCAAGGTTCCTCTGCGGCCGGCAGGAGCGGAACATCACACGGTCCCCTTGGAAAGCAGAGCGGAGTCTCCAGCCACGGCCAAGACGCACGGTCACTAGCCGGTGACTCACGAAGAGGGAGCGAGATGCGCAGACGCTCAGCAACGTGGGTCCTGACAGCCCCTAAAGGGAGTGGACACACCCATGGCCAGTGGAGGGCCAGGTGACCACAGGACGAGGCCGTGCAAGGGTGACGGTTTGCCACGGAGAACACGGAGCCGCCCTGGGACTTGCACAACTCGGTACCGCGGACGTCCAGCAGCACCGCAGGGCGGGGAAGGGACCCTGGAAGGCCAGCAGGTGAGTCCCCTGGAAGTCCCCGAGGGCGGCTCCTCCAGGAAGGAAGGAGGGGTTGGCCTGGGGACAGACAGGCGCAAGGGCCTGGGCACGCGGTGGCCTGGTGGCTCCTGGGTGAGACGGACGTGGACATCGGACTTCGTGTATTTTTTTTTTTTTTTTGGTACCAGGGTTGAACTCGGGTCCCTCGACCACCGAGCCACGTCCCCAGCCCTGTTCTGTGTTTATTTAGAGACAGGGTCTCACTGAGTGGCTTAGGGCCTCCTGTTGCTGAGGCTGCTTTGAACCCGCGATCCTCCTGCCTCAGCCTCCCGAGCCGCTGGGATGACAGGAGGGCGCCACCCGCCCGGCTTGGACATGAGGCTTTTAAACTGGGCTCTGAGTGTCTTGATGGGTCTGCTTCTCTGTCCCCTGGTCCCTGTCTTTGTCTCTCCTCGGCCTGGCTCATTCCGTCCCTCCTAGTCTCTGTGTCCATCTGTCTCTGCCACCCTTCCTGTCCCCCGCCCCCCCCCCCCCGTCACATATAGACGCAAAATCAGCTGAAGCCAGACCGGAAGGAAGAGGGCACAGACACCAGAGGCGGCTGAGAGGGGGACGTGAGGGGACAAAGGCCCACACGGAAGGAGGACGCTGCAGACCAGGAAATGAAAAGAGGCCAGGGGGGCCTGGGAGGAAATGAGGCCCGAGGGAGGCGGCTGGGGACAGGGCGGCCCCCCGCCCTCCCTCTCCTGGCCCCTGTGCCCCCACCCGTCCCTCTGTCTCTGTCCCCCATCGTCACACCCGCCCCATCTCCCCCTCAATCCGTTTACTCAGCGCCCCAACAGTGTGCAGCAAAAGGGACCCAGTGGCCTGTCCCCCGGCCACCAAACGTCCGCAGGCAGACTCCTGCCCAGAGTCAGGCCAGGCTGCCTGGGCGCGGGCGGGGACAGTGGGCCACCCGCCCCGGCCTCATTAATCCACTATCAAACCCTCGCAGCGCGCGAGCTGTAGCCCGAGTCATGAAATATTCAGCGACAGGCGCCCGGCTGAGATGAAACCGCTCTCCCAGGGACGCCAGGGACAGGACACGGGCCTGCTGCTGGGACAGACCCGGTCGCCAGCCACAGGACCAAGGCACCCGGGGGACGGGGGGACAGGGGAGGGGCCCACACAGAGACAGGGAGAGCGGGGACCTGGGGAGCATGCGGGTGGGGGCCGTCTGCCAAGGGAGGGGACGTCTAACCCACCAGACAGGTCCCTCCACGGGGACGCCCTGGGAGGGGACCCATACCCCACCCAGGCCCTCGCCCAGCACTGCCCACGCCCCCTCCCTGCTGGCCCGCCCAGCTCTCGGGGACACACATCTGAGGGTTGGCCCCTCTGGAGTGGTCCCTGCGGAGCCAGCACCTGCCCCCCAAGGCTTATCCTTTGCTGGACGTGTGACTTTGGCCACAGCCCTGAGCGGTCCCCTCCTCGGTGTGCACGGTGCCTCTGATGGAGCCATGGGAGGCGCATGTACGACAGCCACTGTCCCCGGGATCCGCGGCACCAGTAAGAGACAGACGGACAGACAGACGAGGTCCGTGCCACCGCTCACAGGGCGTGTGATTCCCCAGAGAGGGGCCTCGGTGCAGGGACTGTCCCCAGAGCCCCCTGCTCTGGGGTGGCTCCTCCTGCCCCCAGAGCTGCCTCCACCTGAGCAAGCTCAGGGCCAGGAAGGGTCAGGCCTGGCTGTGTCCACGCAGGTGTGGGGCGGGTGGGTGGGACACCTGCTGGTCACCTGGGGAGCCCAGAGAGTGACAGTGCCCTGGAGGAGGGATCCATCCACCACAGAGGCGCTCAGAGACACCAGCACGGGGGCAGCGGGAAGGGGCAGGGGAGGGGCCTGCGGTGACCGTGCCACCAGCGCCCCTCGGAGCCCCAAGTGCACCCCGTGACATGGACACAAGTGGCACATGCCCTTTCCGGATGAGGCCCAGGTGAGGTGGACAGACATAGGTGGCACCGGCCTCCTCCCTCTGCAGCAGCCCGGCTCCTCCCAGGATCCGCCTGGGGCAGGGGACGGGGACAAAGACCCCTCGACCAGGACGCCCCCACAGCGTGGCCAGCCACGTGGAAACAGCTGCTCTCGAAACTTCCAAAAGGGACCCCGTTTCTGCTGCAAGAAACAGACAGTGCAGGAGGGATGCGAGGGACCCTCCAAGTCGGCCACCACCCGGCCCCGGTCCACAGAGGCCCGTGCCTGCTCTGGGCCTGGCAGACAGAGCTGGCCTCAGCCACTGTGGCTGCAAGGACGGTGGCCCCTGTGTCCCCCGCCCCAGGCTCTGCCCCCTGCATGTGCCAGCCCCCCCCCCAGGGCGTGGGAGCCAAGGGTGCCTGGAGTCGAAGTCCCGGTCCTCAGCAGCAGCGCCCACCGCGCCAGCAGCCGAGGAAGCGAGGCCTGACTTCAGAGCCACGGCAGGAGGAGCAGCGGCCGCAGCCAAGTCCCCTCCACACTCGTCTATTTACATCCCGGGGCTGCGCAGCTGTGGGGTCTGAGGTTCACGGACACGGGCTCCGACGCCCGCCAGGAGGGGAAGCTGCGAATTGAAGTCAAGTCGCCCACAACCCTGCCTGCTCCACGCCCCTCGAGGGCACCCGTGACATCCTGGGCTGGTGCCTCCCCAGGCCGCCCCTGGGCTTTGCGGGTCATTTAACAGCGTCCCTGGCTTCTACCCACCAGGTGCCAACGGCGTCGCGCCACACCCCCTGCATTCGTGACAGCCAAAAGCGTCTCCAGACGGGCTAAAAATCCCCACAGTGACAACTTCACCCCCCAGTCCAAAGCACACGCAGCCCAGGAAAAACCCCAGACCAACTGACTGATCTCTGCCCACTCCTCGCTGGAACCCACCAGCCACCTGGTGGCACAAGCCCTTCGACGGACTCAGAGGAAGCAGGGACCCCAGGGCTCCAGCGATGGCCTGGAGAATTCCCTTCCGAAAACGGTCAGAACCTGACAGAGACTCCCACACAAAGATGTCCCTGCACCGTTACTGATGAGGACAGAAGGGACGACCACGAGGAGGTGGTCCCCGGGAACCTAATGCAGCCACCAAGCAGAGCTCCGTTGGCCATCGGCCACAGTCTCCTGGGGCAGTTGCCACCCCACACAGCACCACTGGGAGTTTACACAAGACGCCCCTTCCTGAAGTTGTTGGGTCCATCTGTCAAAAAACTGTCACAATATCTTCATCTTTGTTAGAACAAGCTCCTTCAGCCCCATCAGCCGAGACTCAGAAGGAACACCCACAGCCTGGCCCTCCACAGGCTGCACGCTGACTTTGAACAGTGCACGGCCCAGGCTGCTGTCCAGGGTAGCCTTGAGGTTTTGGGGCCCCCAGCAGCATGGAACTGTGCTCCCAAGTTCAGATTCATAAAGTGAGAGGGAAAGCAGTACATTAAAACGTCTTCAGGGATTCTTTCTGGATGGGAGGATATACATATATTTTTCATTTTTCCATGTACTTTAGATGTTCAATAAATTAAGAGGATAAGCCTGTTGGAGAAGGTGACTTCTGGGTCCTAAAAGAAGAGGAAGAGGAGGGCAGGGGGCAGCTCAGTG
Source organism: Urocitellus parryii (assembly GCF_045843805.1). Taxonomy (NCBI): domain Eukaryota; kingdom Metazoa; phylum Chordata; class Mammalia; order Rodentia; family Sciuridae; genus Urocitellus; species Urocitellus parryii. The sequence continues at coordinate 1,355 of NW_027552472.1, read as the reverse complement.
GTAGAGCAAGACCCCGGCTCCATCTCCAGCTCTGAAGGAGGAGGAAGAAGGGAAGAGGGAGAAGAGGAGGAGGGACAGGAGGAGAGCAGGAGGGACAGGAGGAGGGGGAGGGGCGGGAGGGAGGAGGAGAGGGGGAGGAAAACAGGAGGAGGGAGAGGAGGATGGAAAGGAGGGGGAGGGGAGGAGGAGGGGGGAGGGGAGGGAGAGGGGAGGAAGAAGAGGAGGAGGAGGGGAGGGGGAGAGGAGGAGAGAAAGGAAGAGGGAGAGGAGGAGGGGGAGGAGAGGAGGGGAAGGGGAGAAGAAGAGGGGGAGGGGGAGGGGGAGGAGGGAGAGGAGGGAGGAGGAGGGGGAAGAGGAGGGAGAGGAGGAGGGGGAAGAGGAGGGCAGGGAAGAGGGGGAAGAGAGAGAGGAGGGACAGGAGGATGGGGACGGGCAGGAGGGGAGGAAGGGAAGGAGAGGGGGAAGAGAAGGAAAAAGGGGGGAAGGAGAGGAGGAGGAGGGGGAGGAGGAAGTGGAGGAGGAAGGGGAGGAGGGGGAGGGGGAGGAGGGAGGGAAAAGGAAGAAAGGAAAGATCAAATAATGAAATAAATGAAAAAGAGGAGCTAGCTACTGGGAGATGTGACAAGATGAAAAGGGACAGGCACCGAGGGCACAGCCAGGCAGAGGAGCCAGGTGTGGGCAGCAGAGGCCAGGGGCGGGGCGGAGTGGAGGGATGGATCCCAAACACGGACCCACTCCGTGGGGTCCTGCAGGTCCTGCCCCTGTCATCTGCAGCCCTGGCGGGTGGGCAGCGTCCAGGCACTGACTCAAACTGCTCAGAGGAGAGAGTCCACCAGCCACCTCCTGTGTCACCCTGGCCATCCACGGAGCAGCAACCGAGGGACTCGACTTTGGTCCCAGACTGAAGCCAACAAAACTAGACATTTCCAGAACCTCAGTAGTCCCTCAACAGCACTGTCTTCACCCAATTAAATGGCCACACCTGTCACCATGCAGGACGGTTGGGGGACAAGATACCCCTGTCCTCCCCCCTCAAGGGTTTTCCAATTGAAGAGGGATGACAGAAATATACAGTGTCATCGACTTTATCCAAGTGTGTCACTCCACTGGCCACTGGTCCCAGAGAAGACGCAGCAAAGGCAGTGAGCACACTCACTGGGTCCCCCCGCCCCCCGTCAATGAGGAGACCGGACGTCAGCGGTCAGACGTGGACGCTCACCCCAGCCACACACCTCACGCCCAGCACCCACCACCCATCTTCTCATCCTTCCATCTAGTCCCCCCATCTGCTATCTGCCCACGTCGTCACCGTACACCAGTCCACCCATCCATCCATCCATCCATCCGTCCACCCA
>NW_027552471.1:0-86247 GCF_045843805.1 Urocitellus parryii | reverse complement strand
CGATTACTACAAAGGAACGGTTTAACCTAGAAGAACGAAATTTGGTGAGCCAAGTGGGATTGGTGTACTGATCATTAAATAGAAGTATCATCAAGATTGGGTGAAAAAATATTTGCTGAGATTTCAGGAAACTCGTAGTTTTTTGGAAGCTTGGCAACCCCTTTCAATGAACGTGATTCTCGTCAGTCTCTGCTTGGGGCTACTTCAATAGCACACAAACCATAGCGATAGAACTTGGAACTACATTATTGTGCCAAGTTTCAAAGAGCTAGCACAAACCGTGTTTGATTTAGAGTTCCAACTACATGTATCCATATAGGAGAAAACAGAGTGAAACCTAAACATGAAAACGGTTACTGCAAAGGAACGGTTTAACCTAGAAGAACGAAATTTGGTGAGCCAAGGTGGATAGGTGTACTGATCATTAAATGGAAGTATCATCAAGATTGGGTGAAAAAATGTTAGCTGAGATTTCAGGAAACTCGTAGTTTTTTGGAAGCTTGTGAACCCCTTTCAATGAAAGGGATTCTCATCAGTCTCTGCTTGCGGCTACTTCAATAGCACACAAACCATAGCGATAGAACGTGGAACTACATTATTGTGCCAAGTTTCAAAGAGCTAGCACAAACTGTGTTTGATTTAGAGTTCCAACTACATGTATCCATATAGGAGAAAACAGAGTGAAACCTAAACATGAAAACGGTTACTGCAAAGGAACGGTTTAACCTAGAAGAACGAAATTTGGTGAGCCAAGTGGGATTCGTGTACTGATCAGTACCTGCAAGTATCATCAAGATTGGGTGAAAAAATGTTTGCTGAGATTTCAGGAAACTCGCAGTTTTTTGGAAGCTTGGCAACCCCTTTCAATGAAAGGGATTCTCGTCAGTCTCTGCTTGGGGCTGCTTCAATAGCAAACAAACCATAGCGATAGAACATGGAACTACATTATTGTGCCAAGTTTCAAAGAGCTAGCACAAACCGTGTTTGATTTAGAGTTCCAACTACATGTATCCATATAGGAGAAAACAGAGTGAAACCTAAATATGAAAACGATTACTGCAAAGGAACGGTTTAACCTTGAAGAACGAAATTTGGTGAGCCAAGTGGGATTGGTGTACTGATCATTAAATGGAAGTATCATCAAGATTGGGTGAAAAAATGTTTGCTGATATTTCAGGAAACTCGTTTTTTTTTGGAAGCCTGGCAACCCCTTTCAATGAAAGGGATTCTCGTCAGTCTCTGCTTGGGGCTACTTCAATAGCACACAAACCATAGCCATAGAACTTGGAACTACATTATTGTGCCAAGTTTCAAAGAGCTAGCACAAACCGTGTTTGATTGAGAGTTCCAACTATATGTATCCATATAGGAGAAAACAGAGTGAAACCTAAACATGAAAACGGTTACTGCAAAGGAACGGTTTAACCTAGAAGAACGAAATTTGGTGAGCCAAGTGGGATTGGTGTACTGATCATTAAATGGAAGTATCATCAAGACTGGGTGAAAAAATGTTTGCTGAGATTTCAGGAAACTCGCAGTTTTTTGGAAGCCTGGCAACCCCTTTCTATGAAAGGGATTCTCGTCAGTCTCTGCTTGGGGCTACTTCAATAGCACACAAACCCTAGCGATAGAACTTGAATCTACATTATTGTGCCAAGTTTCAAAGAGCTAGCACAAACCGTGTTTGATTTAGAGTTCCAACTACATGTATCTATATAGGAGAAAATAGAGTGAAACCTAAATATGAAAACGATTACTAGAAAGGAACGGTTTAACCTAGAAGAACGAAATTTGGTGAGCCAAGTGGGATTGGTGTACTGATCATTAAATAGAAGTATCATCAAGATTGGGTGAAAAAATATTTGCTGAGATTTCAGGAAACTCGTAGTTTTTTGGAAGCTTGGCAACCCCTTTCAATGAACGTGATTCTCGTCAGTCTCTGCTTGGGGCTACTTCAATAGCACACAAACCATAGCGATAGAACTTGGAACTACATTATTGTGCCAAGTTTCAAAGAGCTAGCACAAACCGTGTTTGATTTAGAGTTCCAACTACATGTATCCATATAGGAGAAAACAGAGTGAAACCTAAACATGAAAACGGTTACTTCAAGGGAACGGTTTAATCTAGAAGAACGAAATTTGGTGAGCCAAGTGGGATTCGTGTACTGATCACTACCTGCAAGTATCTTCAAGATTGGGTGAAAAAAATCTTTGCTGAGATTTCAGGAAACTCGCAGTTTTTTGGAAGCTTGGCAACCCCTTTCAATGAAAGGGATTCTCGTCAGTCTCTGCTTGGGGCTACTTCAATAGCACACAAACCATAGCGATAGAACTTGGAACTACATTATTGTGCCAAGTTTCAAAGAGCTAGCACAAACCGTGTTTGATTTAGAGTTCCAACTACATGTATCCATATAGGAGAAAACAGAGTGAAACCTAAACATGAAAACGGTTACTGCAAAGGAACGGTTTAACCTAGAAGAACGAAATTTGGTGAGCCAAGTGGGATTGGTGTACTGATCATTAAATGGAAGTATCATCAAGACTGGGTGAAAAAATGTTTGCTGAGATTTCAGGAAACTCGCAGTTTTTTGGAAGCCTGGCAACCCCTTTCTATGAAAGGGATTCTCGTCAGTCTCTGCTTGGGGCTACTTCAATAGCACACAAACCTTAGCGATAGAACTTGGAACTACATTATTGTGCCAAGTTTCAAAGAGCTAGCACAAACCGTGTTTGATTTAGAGTTCCAACTACATGTATCCATATAGGAGAAAACAGAGTGAAACCTAAACATGAAAACGGTTACTGCAAAGGAACGGTTTAACCTAGAAGAACGAAATTTGGTGAGCCAAGTGGGATTGGTGTACTGATCATTAAATGGAAGTATCATCAAGATTGGGTGAAAAAATGTTTGCTGATATTTCAGGAAACTCGTAGTTTTTTGGAAGCTTGGCAACCCATTTCAATGAAAGGGATTCTCGTCAGTCTCTGCTTGGGGCTACATCAATAGCACACAAACCATAGCGATAGAACTTGGAACTACATTACTGTGCCAAGTTTCAAAGAGCTAGCACAAACCGTGTTTGATTTAGAGTTCCAACTACATGTATCCATAAAGGAGAAAACAGAGTGAAACCTAAACATGAAAACGGTTACTGCAAAGGAACGGTTTAACCTAGAAGAACGAAATTTTGTGAGCCAAGGTGGATAGGTGTACTGATCATTAAATGGAAGTATCATCAAGATTGGGTGAAAAAATGTTAGCTGAGATTTCAAGAAACTCGTAGTTTTTTGGAAGCTTGGCAACCCCTTTCAATGAAAGGGATTCTCATCAGTCTCTGCTTGCGGCTACTTCAATAGCACACAAACCATAGCGATAGAACTTGGAACTACATTATTGTGCCAAGTTTCAAAGAGCTAGCACAAACTGTGTTTGATTTAGAGTTCCAACTACATGTATCCATATAGGAGAAAACAGAGTGAAACCTAAACATGAAAACGGTTACTGCAAAGGAACGGTTTAACCTAGAAGAACGAAATTTGGTGAGCCAAATGGGATTGGTGTACTGATCATTAACTGCAAGTATCATCAAGATTGGGTGAAAAAATGTTTGCTGAGATTTCAGGAAACTCGCAGTTTTTTGGAAGCTTGGCAACCCCTTTCAATGAAAGGGATTCTCGTCAGTCTCTGCTTGGGGCTACTTCAATAGCACACAAACCATAGCGATAGAACTTGGAACTACATTACTGTGCCAAGTTTCAAAGAGCTAGCACAAACCGTGTTTGATTTAGAGTTCCAACTACATGTATCCATATAGGAGAAAACAGAGTGAAACCTAAATATGAAAACGATTACTGCAAAGGAACGGTTTAACCTAGAAGAACGAAATTTGGTGAGCCAAGTGGGATTGGTGTACTGATCATTAAATGGAAGTATCATCAAGATTGGGTGAAAAAATGTTTGCTGAGATTTCAGGAAACTCGTTTTTTTTTGGAAGCCTGGCAACCCCTTTCAATGAAAGGGATTCTCGTCAGTTTCTGCTTGGGGCTACTTCAATAGCACACAAACCATAGCGATAGAACTTGGAACTACATTATTGTGCCAAGTTTCAAAGAGCTAGCACAAACCGTGTTTGATTGAGAGTTCCAACTATATGTATCCATATAGGAGAAAACAGAGTGAAACCTAAACATGAAAACGGTTACTGCAAAGGAACGGTTTAACCTAGAAGAACGAAATTTTGTGAACCAAGTGGGATTGGTGTACTGATCATTAAATGGAAGTATCATCAAGACTGGGTGAAAAAATGTTTGCTGATATTTCAGGAAACTCCCAGTTTTTTGGAAGCCTGGCAACCCCTTTCTATGAAAGGGATTCTCGTCAGTCTCTGCTTGGGGCTACTTCAATAGCACACAAACCTTAGCGATAGAACTTGGAACTACATTATTGTGCCAAGTTTCAAAGAGCTAGCACAAACCGTGTTTGATTTAGAGTTCCAACTACATGTATCCATATAGGAGAAAACAGAGTGAAACCTAAACATGAAAACGGTTACTGCAAAGGAACGGTTTAACCTAGAAGAACGAAATTTGGTGAGCCAAGGTGGATAGGTGTACTGATCATTAAATGGAAGTATCATCAAGATTGGGTGAAAAAATGTTAGCTGAGATTTCAGGAAACTCGTAGTTTTTTGGAAGCTTGGGAACCCCTTTCAATGAAAGGGATTCTCATCAGTCTCTGCTTGCGGCTACTTCAATAGCACACAAACCATAGCGATAGAACGTGGAACTACATTATTGTGCCAAGTTTCAAAGAGCTAGCACAAACTGTGTTTGATTTAGAGTTCCAACTACATGTATCCATATAGGAGAAAACAGAGTGAAACCTAAACATGAAAACGGTTACTGCAAAGGAACGGTTTAACCTACAAGAATGAAATTTGGTGAGCCAAGTGGGATTCGTGTACTGATCAGTACCTGCAAGTATCATCAATATTGGGTGAAAAAATGTTTGCTGAGATTTCAGGAAACTCGCAGTTTTTTGGAAGCTTGGCAACCCCTTTCAATGAAAGGGATTCTCGTCAGTCTCTGCTTGGGGCTACTTCAATAGCACACAAACCATAGCGATAGAACTTGGAACTACATTATTGTGCCAAGTTTCAAAGAGCCAGCACAAACCGTGTTTGATTTAGAGTTCCAACTACATGTATCCATATAGGAGAAAACAGAGTGAAACCTAAACATGAAAACGGTTACTGCAAAGGAACGGTTTAACCTAGAAGAACGAAATTTGGTGAGCCAAGTGGGATTGGTGTACTGATCACTAACTGCAAGTATCATCAAGATTGGGTGAAAAAATGTTTGCTGAGATTTCAGGAAACTCGCAGTTTTTTGGAAGCTTGGCAACCCCTTTCAATGAAAGGGATTCTCGTCAGTCTCTGCTTGGGGCTACTTCAATAGCACACAAACCATAGCGATACAACTTGGAACTACATTATTGTGCCAAGTTTCAAAGAGCTAGCACAAACCGTGTTTGATTTAGAGTTCCAACTACATGTATCCATATAGGAGAAAACAGAGTGAAACCTAAATATGAAAACGATTACTGCAAAGGAACGGTTTAACCTAGAAGAACGAAATTTGGTGAGCCAAGTGGGATTGGTGTACTGATCATTAAATGGAAGTATCATCAAGATTGGGTGAAAAAAATGTTTGCTGAGATTTCAGGAAACTCGTTTTTTTTGGAAGCTTGGCAACCCCTTTCAATGAACGTGATTCTCGTCAGTCTCTGCTTGGGGCTACTTCAATAGCACACAAACCATAGCGATAGAACTTGGAACTACATTATTGTGCCAAGTTTCAAAGAGCCAGCACAAACCGTGTTTGATTTAGAGTTCCAACTACATGTATCCATATAGGAGAAAACAGAGTGAAACCTAAACATGAAAATGGTTACTGCAAAGGAACGGTTTAACCTAGAAGAACGAAATTTGGTGAGCCAAGTGGGATTGGTGTACTGATCATTAAATGGAAGTATCATCAAGACTGGGTGAAAAAATGTTTGCTGATATTTCAGGAAACTCCCAGTTTTTTGGAAGCCTGGCAACCCCTTTCTATGAAAGGGATTCTCGTCAGTCTCTGCTTGGGGCTACTTCAATAGCACACAAACCTTAGCGATAGAACTTGGAACTACATTATTGTGCCAAGTTTCAAAGAGCTAGCACAAACCGTGTTTGATTTAGAGTTCCAACTACATGTATCCATATAGGAGAAAACAGAGTGAAACCTAAACATGAAAACGGTTACTGCAAAGGAACGGTTTAACCTAGAAGAACGAAATTTGGTGAGCCAAGTGGGATTGGTGTACTGATCATTAAATGGAAGTATCATCAAGATTGGGTGAAAAAATGTTTGCTGAGATTTCTGGAAACTCGCAGTTTTTTGGAAGCTTGGCAACCCCTTTCAATGAAAGGGATTCTCGTCAGTTTCTGCTTGGGGCTACTTCAATAGCACACAAACCCTAGCGATAGAACTTGAATCTACATTATTGTGCCAAGTTTCAAAGAGCTAGCACAAACCGTGTTTGATTTAGAGTTCAAACTACATGTATCTATATAGGAGAAAATAGAGTGAAACCTAAATATGAAAACGATTACTACAAAGGAACGGTTTAACCTAGAAGAACGAAATTTGGTGAGCCAAGTGGGATTGGTGTACTGATCATTAAATAGAAGTATCATCAAGATTGGGTGAAAAAATATTTGCTGAGATTTCAGGAAACTCGTAGTTTTTTGGAAGCTTGGCAACCCCTTTCAATGAACGTGATTCTCGTCAGTCTCTGCTTGGGGCTACTTCAATAGCACACAAACCATAGCGATAGAACTTGGAACTACATTATTGTGCCAAGTTTCAAAGAGCTAGCACAAACCGTGTTTGATTTAGAGTTCCAACTACATGTATCCATATAGGAGAAAACAGAGTGAAACCTAAACATGAAAACGGTTACTGCAAAGGAACGGTTTAACCTAGAAGAACGAAATTTGGTGAGCCAAGGTGGATAGGTGTACTGATCATTAAATGGAAGTATCATCAAGATTGGGTGAAAAAATGTTAGCTGAGATTTCAGGAAACTCGTAGTTTTTTGGAAGCTTGGGAACCCCTTTCAATGAAAGGGATTCTCATCAGTCTCTGCTTGCGGCTACTTCAATAGCACACAAACCATAGCGATAGAACGTGGAACTACATTATTGTGCCAAGTTTCAAAGAGCTAGCACAAACTCTGTTTGATTTAGAGTTCCAACTACATGTATCCATATAGGAGAAAACAGAGTGAAACCTAAACATGAAAACGGTTACTGCAAAGGAACGGTTTAACCTAGAAGAACGAAATTTGGTGAGCCAAGTGGGATTCGTGTACTGATCAGTACCTGCAAGTATCATCAAGATTGGGTGAAAAAATGTTTGCTGAGATTTCAGGAAACTCGCAGTTTTTTGGAAGCTTGGCAACCCCTTTCAATGAAAGGGATTCTCGTCAGTCTCTGCTTGGGGCTGCTTCAATAGCACACAAACCATAGCGATAGAACTTGGAACTACATTATTGTGCCAAGTTTCAAAGAGCTAGCACAAACCGTGTTTGATTTAGAGTTCCAACTACATGTATCCATATAGGAGAAAACAGAGTGAAACCTAAATATGAAAATGATTACTGCAAAGGAACGGTTTAACCTTGAAGAACGAAATTTGTTGAGCCAAGTGGGATTGGTGTACTGATCATTAAATGGAAGTATCATCAAGATTGGGTGAAAAAATGTTTGCTGATATTTCAGGAAACTCGTTTTTTTTTTGGAAGCCTGGCAACCCCTTTCAATGAAAGGGATTCTCGTCAGTCTCTGCTTGGGGCTACTTCAATAGCACACAAACCATAGCCATAGAACTTGGAACTACATTATTGTGCCAAGTTTCAAAGAGCTAGCACAAACCGTGTTTGATTGAGAGTTCCAACTATATGTATCCATATAGGAGAAAACAGAGTGAAACCTAAACATGAAAACGGTTACTGCAAAGGAACGGTTTAACCTAGAAGAACGAAATTTGGTGAGCCAAGTGGGATTGGTGTACTGATCATTAAATGGAAGTATCATCAAGACTGGGTGAAAAAATGTTTGCTGAGATTTCAGGAAACTCGCAGTTTTTTGGAAGCCTGGCAACCCCTTTCTATGAAAGGGATTCTCGTCAGTCTCTGCTTGGGGCTACTTCAATAGCACACAAACCTTAGCGATAGAACTTGGAACTACATTATTGTGCCAAGTTTCAAAGAGCTAGCACAAACCGTGTTTGATTTAGAGTTCCAACTACATGTATCCATATAGGAGAAAACAGAGTGAAACCTAAACATGAAAACGGTTACTGCAAAGGAACGGTTTAACCTAGAAGAACGAAATTTGGTGAGCCAAGTGGGATTGGTGTACTGATCATTAAATGGAAGTATCATCAAGATTGGGTGAAAAAATGTTTGCTGAGATTTCTGGAAACTCGCAGTTGTTGGAAGCTTGGCAACCCCTTTCAATGAAAGGGATTCTCGTCAGTCTCTGCTTGGGGCTACTTCAATAGCACACAAACCCTAGCGATAGAACTTGAATCTACATTATTGTGCCAAGTTTCAAAGAGCTAGCACAAACCGTGTTTGATTTAGAGTTCAAACTACATGTATCTATATAGGAGAAAATAGAGTGAAACCTAAATATGAAAACGATTACTACAAAGGAACGGTTTAACCTAGAAGAACGAAATTTGGTGAGCCAAGTGGGATTGGTGTACTAATCATTAAATAGAAGTATCATCAAGATTGGGTGAAAAAATATTTGCTGAGATTTCAGGAAACTCGTAGTTTTTTGGAAGCTTGGCAACCCCTTTCAATGAATGTGATTCTCGTCAGTCTCTGCTTGGGGCTACTTCAATAGCACACAAACCATAGCGATAGAACTTGGAACTACATTATTGTGCCAAGTTTCAAAGAGCCAGCACAAACCGTGTTTGATTTAGAGTTCCAACTACATGTATCCATATAGGAGAAAACAGAGTGAAACCTAAACATGAAAACGGTTACTGCAAAGGAACGGTTTAACCTAGAAGAACGAAATTTGGTGAGCCAAGTGGGATTGGTGTACTGATCATTAAATGGAAGTATCATCAAGATTGGGTGAAAAAATGTTTGCTGAGATTTCAGGAAACTCGTAGTTTTTTGGAAGCTTGGCAACCCCTTTCAATGAAAGGGATTCTCGTCAGTCTCTGCTTGGGGCTACTTCAATAGCACACAAACCATAGCGATAGAACTTGGAACTACATTATTGTGCCAAGTTTCAAAGAGCTAGCACAAACCGTGTTTGATTTAGAGTTCCAACTACATGTATCCATATAGGAGAAAACAGAGTGAAACCTAAACATGAAAACGGTTACTGCAAAGGAACGGTTTAACCTAGAAGAACGAAATTTGGTGAGCCAAGGTGGATTGGTGTACTGATCATTAAATGGAAGTATCATCAAGATTGGGAGAAAAAATGTTAGCTGAGATTTCAGGAAACTAGCAGTTTTTTTGGAAGCTTGGCAACCCCTTTCAATGAAAGGGATTCTCGTTCAGTCTCTGCTTGTGGCTACTTCAATAGCACACAAACCATAGCGATAGAACTTGGAACTACATTATTGTGCCAAGTTTCAAAGAGCTAGCACAAACCGTGTTTGATTTAGAGTTCCAACTACATGTATCCATATAGGAGAAAACAGAGTGAAACCTAAACATGAAAACGGTTACTGCAAAGGAACGGTTTAACCTAGAAGAACGAAATTTGGTGAGCCAAGTGGGATTCGTGTACTGATCACTACCTGCAAGTATCATCAAGATTGGGTGAAAAAATGTTTGCTGAGATTTCAGGAAACTCGCAGTTTTTGGAAGCTTGGCAACCCCTTTCAATGAAAGGGATTCTCGTCAGTCTCTGCTTGGGGCTACTTCAATAGCACACAAACCATAGCGATAGAACTTGGAACTACATTATTGTGCCAAGTTTCAAAGAGCTAGCACAAACCGTGTTTGATTGAGAGTTCCAACTATATGTATCCATATAGGAGAAAACAGAGTGAAACCTAAACATGAAAACGGTTACTGCAAAGGAACGGTTTAACCTAGAAGAACGAAATTTGGTGAGCCAAGTGGGATTGGTGTACTGATCATTAAATGGAAGTATCATCAAGACTGGGTGAAAAAATGTTTCCTGAGATTTCAGGAAACTCGCAGTTTTTTGGAAGCCTGGCAACCCCTTTCTATGAAAGGGATTCTCGTCAGTCTCTGCTTGGGGCTACTTCAATAGCACACAAACCCTAGCGATAGAACTTGAATCTACATTATTGTGCCAAGTTTCAAAGAGCTAGCACAAACCGTGTTTGATTTAGAGTTCAAACTACATGTATCTATATAGGAGAAAATAGAGTGAAACCTAAATATGAAAACGATTACTACAAAGGAACGGTTTAACCTAGAAGAACGAAATTTGGTGAGCCAAGTGGGATTGGTGTACTGATCATTAAATAGAAGTATCATCAAGATTGGGTGAAAAAATATTTGCTGAGATTTCAGGAAACTCGTAGTTTTTTGGAAGCTTGGCAACCCCTTTCAATGAACGTGATTCTCGTCAGTCTCTGCTTGGGGCTACATCAATAGCACACAAACCATAGCGATAGAACTTGGAACTACATTATTGTGCCAAGTTTCAAAGAGCTAGCACAAACCGTGTTTGATTTAGAGTTCCAACTACATGTATCCATATAGGAGAAAACAGAGTGAAACCTAAACATGAAAACGGTTACTGCAAAGGAACGGTTTAACCTAGAAGAACGAAATTTGGTGAGCCAAGTGGGATTCGTGTACTGATCACTACCTGCAAGTATCATCAAGATTGGGTGAAAAAATGTTTGCTGAGATTTCAGGAAACTCGCAGTTTTTTGGAAGCTTGGCAACCCCTTTCAATGAAAGGGATTCTCGTCAGTCTCTGCTTGCGGCTACTTCAATAGCACACAAACCATAGCGATAGAACGTGGAACTACATTATTGTGCCAAGTTTCAAAGAGCTAGCACAAACTGTGTTTGATTTAGAGTTCCAACTACATGTATCCATATAGGAGAAAACAGAGTGAAACCTAAACATGAAAACGGTTACTGCAAAGGAACGGTTTAACCTACAAGAACGAAATTTGGTGAGCCAAGTGGGATTCGTGTACTGATCAGTACCTGCAAGTATCATCAAGATTGGGTGAAAAAATGTTTGCTGAGATTTCAGGAAACTCGCAGTTTTTTGGAAGCTTGGCAACCCCTTTCAATGAAAGGGATTCTCGTCAGTCTCTGCTTGGGGCTGCTTCAATAGCACACAAACCATAGCGATAGAACATGGAACTACATTATTGTGCCAAGTTTCAAAGAGCTAGCACAAACCGTGTTTGATTTAGAGTTCCAACTACATGTATCCATATAGGAGAAAACAGAGTGAAACCTAAATATGAAAACGATTACTGCAAAGGAACGGTTTAACCTAGAAGAACGAAATTTGGTGAGCCAAGTGGGACTGGTGTACTGATCATTAAATGGAAGTATCATCAAGATTGGGTGAAAAAATGTTTGCTGATATTTCAGGAAACTCGTTTTTTTTTTGGAAGCCTGGCAACCCTTTTCAATGAAAGGGATTCTCGTCAGTCTCTGCTTGGGGCTACTTCAATAGCACACAAACCATAGCCATAGAACTTGGAACTACATTATTGTGCCAAGTTTCAAAGAGCTAGCACAAACCGTGTTTGATTGAGAGTTCCAACTATATGTATCCATATAGGAGAAAACAGAGTGAAACCTAAACATGAAAACGGTTACTGCAAAGGAACGGTTTAACCTAGAAGAACGAAATTTGGTGAGCCAAGTGGGATTGGTGTACTGATCATTAAATGGAAGTATCATCAAGACTGGGTGAAAAAATGTTTGCTGAGATTTCAGGAAACTCGCAGTTTTTTGGAAGCCTGGCAACCCCTTTCTATGAAAGGGATTCTCGTCAGTCTCTGCTTGGGGCTACTTCAATAGCACACAAACCTTAGCGATAGAACTTGGAACTACATTTTTGTGCCAAGTTTCAAAGAGCTAGCACAAACCGTGTTTGATTTAGAGTTCCAACTACATGTATCCATATAGGAGAAAACAGAGTGAAACCTAAACATGAAAACGGTTACTGCAAAGGAACGGTTTAACCTAGAAGAACGAAATTTGGTGAGCCAAGAGGGATTGGTGTACTGATCATTAAATGGAAGTATCATCAAGATTGGGTGAAAAAATGTTTGCTGAGATTTCTGGAAACTCGCAGTTGTTGGAAGCTTGGCAACCCCTTTCAATGAAAGGGATTCTCGTCAGTCTCTGCTTGGGGCTACTTCAATAGCACACAAACCCTAGCGATAGAACTTGGAACTACATTATTGTGCCAAGTTTCAAAGAGCTAGCACAAACCGTGTTTGATTTAGAGTTCAAACTACATGTATCTATATAGGAGAAAATAGAGTGAAACCTAAATATGAAAACGATTACTACAAAGGAACGGTTTTAACCTAGAAGAACGAAATTTGGTGAGCCAAGTGGGATTGGTGTACTAATCATTAAATAGAAGTATCATCAAGATTGGGTGAAAAAATATTTGCTGAGATTTCAGGAAACTCGTTTTTTTTTTGGAAGCCTGGCAACCCCTTTCAATGAAAGGGATTCTCGTCAGTCTCTGCTTGGGGCTACTTCAATAGCACACAAACCATAGCGATAGAACTTGGAACTACATTATTATGCCAAGTTTCAAAGAGCCAGCACAAACCGTGTTTGATTTAGAGTTCCAACTACATGTATCCATATAGGAGAAAACAGAGTGAAACCTAAACATGAAAACGGTTACTGCAAAGGAACGGTTTAACCTAGAAGAACGAAATTTGGTGAGCCAAGGTGGATTGGTGTACTGATCATTAAATGGAAGTATCATCAAGATTGGGTGAAAAAATGTTTGCTGAGATTTCTGGAAACTCGCAGTTGTTGGAAGCTTGGCAACCCCTTTCAATGAAAGGGATTCTCGTCAGTCTCTGCTTGGAGCTACTTCAATAGCACACAAACCCTAGCGATAGAACTTGAATCTACATTATTGTGCCAAGTTTCAAAGAGCTAGCACAAACCGTGTTTGATTTAGAGTTCAAACTACATGTATCTATATAGGAGAAAATAGAGTGAAACCTAAATATGAAAACGATTACTACAAAGGAACGGTTTAACCTAGAAGAACGAAATTTGGTGAGCCAAGTGGGATTGGTGTACTGATCATTAAATAGAAGTATCATCAAGATTGGGTGAAAAAATATTTGCTGAGATTTCAGGAAACTCGTAGTTTTTTGGAAGCTTGGCAACCCTTTCAATGAACGTGATTCTCGTCAGTCTCTGCTTGGGGCTACTTCAATAGCACACAAACCATAGCGATAGAACTTGGAACTACATTATTGTGCCAAGTTTCAAAGAGCCAGCACAAACCGTGTTTGATTTAGAGTTCCAACTACATGTATCCATATAGGAGAAAACAGAGTGAAACCTAAACATGAAAATGGTTACTGCAAAGGAACGGTTTAACCTAGAAGAACAAAATTTGGTGAGCCAAGTGGGATTGGTGTACTGATCATTAAATGGAAGTATCATCAAGATTGGGTGAAAAAATGTTAGCTGAGATTTCAGGAAACTCGTAGTTTTTTGGAAGCTTGGCAACCCCTTTCAATGAAAGGGATTCTCGTCAGTCTCTGCTTGGGGCTACTTCAATAGCACACAAACATAGCGATACAACTTGGAACTACATTATTGTGCCAAGTTTCAAAGAGCTAGCACAAACCGTGTTTGATTTAGAGTTCCAACTACATGTATCCATATAGGAGAAAACAGAGTGAAACTAAACATGAAAACGGTTACTGCAAAGGAACGGTTTAACCTAGAAGAACGAAATTTGGTGAGCCAAGGTGGATTGGTGTACTGATCATTAAATGGAAGTATCATCAAGATTGGGTGAAAAAATGTTAGCTGAGATTTCAGGAAACTCGCAGTTTTTTTGGAAGCTTGGCAACCCCTTTCAATGAAAGGGATTCTCGTCAGTCTCTGCTTGGAGCTACTTCAATAGCACACAAACCTAGCGATAGAACTTGAATCTACATTATTGTGCCAAGTTTCAAAGAGCTAGCACAAAACCGTGTTTGATTTAGAGTTCAAACTACATGTATCTATATAGGAGAAAATAGAGTGAAACCTAAATATGAAAACGATTACTACAAAGGAACGGTTTACCCTAGAAGAACGAAATTTGGTGAGCCAAGTGGGATTGGTGTACTGATCATTAAATAGAAGTATCATCAAGATTGGGTGAAAAAATATTTGCTGAGATTTCAGGAAACTCGTAGTTTTTTGGAAGCTTGGCAACCCCTTTCAATGAACGTGATTCTCGTCAGTCTCTGCTTGGGGCTACTTCAATAGCACACAAACCATAGCGATAGAACTTGGAACTACATTATTGTGCCAAGTTTCAAAGAGCCAGCACAAACCGTGTTTGATTTAGAGTTCCAACTACATGTATCCATATAGGAGAAAACAGAGTGAAACCTAAACATGAAAACGGTTACTGCAAAGGAACGGTTTAACCTAGAAGAACAAAATTTGGTGAGCCAAGTGGGATTGGTGTACTGATCATTAAATGGAAGTATCATCAAGATTGGGTGAAAAAATGTTAGCTGAGATTTCAGGAAACTCGTAGTTTTTTGGAAGCTTGGCAACCCCTTTCAATGAAAGGGATTCTCGTCAGTCTCTGCTTGGGGCTACTTCAATAGCACACAAACCATAGCGATACAACTTGGAACTACATTATTGTGCCAAGTTTCAAAGAGCTAGCACAAACCGTGTTTGATTTAGAGTTCCAACTACATGTATCCATATAGGAGAAAACAGAGTGAAACCTAAACAATGAAAACGGTTACTGCAAAGGAACGGTTTAACCTAGAAGAACGAAATTTGGTGAGCCAAGTGGGATTCGTGTACTGATCACTACCTGCAAGTATCATCAAGATTGGGTGAAAAAATGTTTGCTGAGATTTCAGGAAACTCGCAGTTTTTTGGAAGCCTGGCAACCCCTTTCTATGAAAGGGATTCTCGTCAGTCTCTGCTTGGGGCTACTTCAATAGCACACAAACCTTAGCGATAGAACTTGGAACTACATTATTGTGCCAAGTTTCAAAGAGCTAGCACAAACCGTGTTTGATTTAGAGTTCCAACTACATGTATCCATATAGGAGAAAACAGAGTGAAACCTAAACATGAAAACGGTTACTGCAAAGGAACGGTTTAACCTAGAAGAACGAAATTTGGTGAGCCAAGTGGGATTCGTGTACTGATCATTAAATGGAAGTATCATCAAGATTGGGTGAAAAAATGTTAGCTGAGATTTCAGGAAACTCGTAGTTTTTTGGAAGCTTGGCAACCCCTTTCAATGAAAGGGATTCTCGTCAGTCTCTGCTTGGGGCTACTTCAATAGCACACAAACCATAGCGATACAACTTGGAACTACATTATTGTGCCAAGTTTCAAAGAGCTAGCACAAACCGTGTTTGATTTAGAGTTCCAACTACATGTATCCATATAGGAGAAAACAGAGTGAAACCTAAACATGAAAACGGTTACTGCAAAGGAACGGTTTAACCTAGAAGAACGAAATTTGGTGAGCCAAGTGGGATTCGTGTACTGATCACTACCTGCAAGTATCATCAAGATTGGGTGAAAAAATGTTTGCTGAGATTTCAGGAAACTCGCAGTTTTTTGGAAGCTTGGCAACCCCTTTCAATGAAAGGGATTCTCGTCAGTCTCTGCTTGGGGCTACTTCAATAGCACACAAACCATAGCGATAGAACTTGGAACTACATTATTGTGCCAAGTTTCAAAGAGCTAGCACAAACCGTGTTTGATTGAGAGTTCCAACTATATGTATCCATATAGGAGAAAACAGAGTGAAACCTAAACATGAAAACGGTTACTGCAAAGGAACGGTTTAACCTAGAAGAACGAAATTTGGTGAGCCAAGTGGGATTGGTGTACTGATCATTAAATGGAAGTATCATCAAGACTGGGTGAAAAAATGTTTGCTGAGATTTCAGGAAACTCGCAGTTTTTTGGAAGCCTGGCAACCCCTTTCTATGAAAGGGATTCTCGTCAGTCTCTGCTTGGGGCTACTTCAATAGCACACAAACCTTAGCGATAGAACTTGGAACTACATTATTGTGCCAAGTTTCAAAGAGCTAGCACAAACCGTGTTTGATTTAGAGTTCCAACTACATGTATCCATATAGGAGAAAACAGAGTGAAACCTAAACATGAAAACGGTTACTGCAAAGGAACGGTTTAACCTAGAAGAACGAAATTTGGTGAGCCAAGTGGGATTCGTGTACTGATCACTACCTGCAAGTATCATCAAGATTGGGTGAAAAAATATTTGCTGAGATTTCAGGAAACTCGCAGTTTTTTGGAAGCTTGGCAACCCCTTTCAATGAAAGGGATTCTCGTCAGTCTCTGCTTGAGGCTACTTCAATAGCACACAAACCATAGCGATAGAACTTGGAACTACATTATTGTGCCAAGTATCAAAGAGCTAGCACAAACCGTGTTTGATTGAGAGTTCCAACTATATGTATCCATATAGGAGAAAACAGAGTGAAACCTAAACATGAAAACGGTTACTGCAAAGGAACGGTTTAACCTAGAAGAACGAAATTTGGTGAGCCAAGTGGGATTGGTGTACTGATCATTAAATGGAAGTATCATCAAGACTGGGTGAAAAAATGTTTGCTGAGATTTCAGGAAACTCGCAGTTTTTTGGAAGCCTGGCAACCCCTTTCAATGAAAGGCATTCTCGTCAGTCTCTGCTTGTGGCTACTTCAATAGCACACAAACCGTAGCGATAGAACTTGGAACTACATTATTGTGCCAAGTTTCAAAGAGCTAGCACAAACCGTGTTTGATTTAGAGTTCAAACTACATGTATCTATATAGGAGAAAATAGAGTGAAACCTAAATATGAAAACGATTACTACAAAGGAACGGTTTAACCTAGAAGAACGAAATTTGGTGAGCCAAGTGGGATTGGTGTACTGATCATTAAATAGAAGTATCATCAAGATTGGGTGAAAAAATATTTGCTGAGATTTCAGGAAACTCGTAGTTTTTTGGAAGCTTGGCAACCCCTTTCAATGAACGTGATTCTCGTCAGTCTCTGCTTGGGGCTACTTCAATAGCACACAAACCATAGCGATAGAACTTGGAACTACATTATTGTGCCAAGTTTCAAAGAGCCAGCACAAACCGTGTTTGATTTAGAGTTCCAACTACATGTATCCATATAGGAGAAAACAGAGTGAAACCTAAACATGAAAATGGTTACTGCAAAGGAACGGTTTAACCTAGAAGAACAAAATTTGGTGAGCCAAGTGGGATTGGTGTACTGATCATTAAATGGAAGTATCATCAAGATTGGGTGAAAAAATGTTAGCTGAGATTTCAGGAAACTCGTAGTATTTTGGAAGCTTGGCAACCCCTTTCAATGAAAGGGATTCTCGTCAGTCTCTGCTTAGGGCTACTTCAATAGCACACAAACCATAGCGATACAACTTGGAACTACATTATTGTGCCAAGTTTCAAAGAGCTAGCACAAACCGTGTTTGATTTAGAGTTCCAACTACATGTATCCATATAGGAGAAAACAGAGTGAAACCTAAACATGAAAACGGTTACTGCAAAGGAACGGTTTAACCTAGAAGAACGAAATTTGGTGAGCCAAGGTGGATTGGTGTACTGATCATTAAATGGAAGTATCATCAAGATTGGGTGAAAAAATGTTAGCTGAGATTTCAGGAAACTCGCAGTTTTTTTGGAAGCTTGGCAACCCCTTTCAATGAAAGGGATTCTCGTCAGTCTCTGCTTGTGGCTACTTCAATAGCACACAAACCATAGCGATAGAACTTGGAACTACATTATTGTGCCAAGTTTCAAAGAGCTAGCACAAACCGTGTTTGATTTAGAGTTCCAACTACATGTATCCATATAGGAGAAAACAGAGTGAAACCTAAACATGAAAACGGTTACTGCAAAGGAACGGTTTAACCTAGAAGAACGAAATTTGGTGAGCCAAGTGGGATTCGTGTACTGATCACTACTTGCAAGTATCATCAAGATTGGGTGAAAAAATGTTTGCTGAGATTTCAGGAAACTCGCAGTTTTTTGGAAGCTTGGCAACCCCTTTCAATGAAAGGGATTCTCGTCAGTCTCTGCTTGGGGCTACTTCAATAGCACACAAACCATAGCGATAGAACTTGGAACTACATTATTGTGCCAAGTTTCAAAGAGCTAGCACAAACCGTGTTTGATTGAGAGTTCCAACTATATGTATCCATATAGGAGAAAACAGAGTGAAACCTAAACATGAAAACGGTTACTGCAAAGGAACGGTTTAACCTAGAAGAACGAAATTTGGTGAGCCAAGTGGGATTGGTGTACTGATCATTAAATGGAAGTATCATCAAGACTGGGTGAAAAAATGTTTGCTGAGATTTCAGGAAACTCGCAGTTTTTTGGAAGCCTGGCAACCCCTTTCTATGAAAGGGATTCTCGTCAGTCTCTGCTTGGGGCTACTTCAATAGCACACAAACCTTAGCGATAGAACTTGGAACTACATTATTGTGCCAAGTTTCAAAGAGCTAGCACAAACCGTGTTTGATTTAGAGTTCCAACTACATGTATCCATATAGGAGAAAACAGAGTGAAACCTAAACATGAAAACGGTTACTGCAAAGGAACGGTTTAACCTAGAAGAACGAAATTTGGTGAGCCAAGTGGGATTCGTGTACTGATCACTACCTGCAAGTATCATCAAGATTGGGTGAAAAAATGTTTGCTGAGATTTCAGGAAACTCGCAGTTTTTTGGAAGCTTGGCAACCCCTTTCAATGAAAGGGATTCTCGTCAGTCTCTGCTTGAGGCTACTTCAATAGCACACAAACCATAGCGATAGAACTTGGAACTACATTATTGTGCCAAGTATCAAAGAGCTAGCACAAACCGTGTTTGATTGAGAGTTCCAACTATATGTATCCATATAGGAGAAAACAGAGTGAAACCTAAACATGAAAACGGTTACTGCAAAGGAACGGTTTAACCTAGAAGAACGAAATTTGGTGAGCCAAGTGGGATTGGTGTACTGATCATTAAATGGAAGTATCATCAAGACTGGGTGAAAAAATGTTTGCTGAGATTTCAGGAAACTCGCAGTTTTTTGGAAGCCTGGCAACCCCTTTCTATGAAAGGGATTCTCGTCAGTCTCTGCTTGGGGCTACTTCAATAGCACACAAACCTTAGCGATAGAACTTGGAACTACATTATTGTGCCAAGTTTCAAAGAGCTAGCACAAACCGTGTTTGATTTAGAGTTCCAACTACATGTATCCATATAGGAGAAAACAGAGTGAAACCTAAACATGAAAACGGTTACTACAAAGGAACGGTTTAACCTAGAAGAACGAAATTTGGTGAGCCAAGTGGGATTGGTGTACTGATCATTAAATAGAAGTATCATCAAGATTGGGTGAAAAAATATTTGCTGAGATTTCAGGAAACTCGTAGTTTTTTGGAAGCTTGGCAACCCCTTTCAATGAACGTGATTCTCGTCAGTCTCTGCTTGGGGCTACTTCAATAGCACACAAACCATAGCGATAGAACTTGGAACTACATTATTGTGCCAAGTTTCAAAGAGCCAGCACAAACCGTGTTTGATTTAGAGTTCCAACTACATGTATCCATATAGGAGAAAACAGAGTGAAACCTAAACATGAAAATGGTTACTGCAAAGGAACGGTTTAACCTAGAAGAACAAAATTTGGTGAGCCAAGTGGGATTGGTGTACTGATCATTAAATGGAAGTATCATCAAGATTGGGTGAAAAAATGTTAGCTGAGATTTCAGGAAACTCGTAGTTTTTTGGAAGCTTGGCAACCCCTTTCAATGAAAGGGATTCTCGTCAGTCTCTGCTTGGGGCTACTTCAATAGCACACAAACCATAGCGATACAACTTGGAACTACATTATTGTGCCAAGTTTCAAAGAGCTAGCACAAACCGTGTTTGATTTAGAGTTTCAACTACATGTATCCATATAGGAGAAAACAGAGTGAAACCTAAACATGAAAACGGTTACTGCAAAGGAACGGTTTAACCTAGAAGAACGAAATGTGGTGAGCCAAGGTGGATTGGTGTACTGATCATTAAATGGAAGTATCATCAAGATTGGGTGAAAAAATGTTAGCTGAGATTTCAGGAAACTCGCAGTTTTTTTGGAAGCTTGGCAACCCCTTTCAATGAAAGGGATTCTCGTCAGTCTCTGCTTGGGGCTACTTCAATAGCACACAAACCGTAGCGATAGAACTTGGAACTACATTATTGTGCCAAGTTTCAAAGAGCTAGCACAAACCGTGTTTGATTTAGAGTTCCAACTACATGTATCCATATAGGAGAAAACAGAGTGAAACCTAAACATGAAAACGGTTACTGCAAAGGAACGGTTTAACCTAGAAGAACGAAATTTGGTGAGCCAAGTGGGATTCGTGTACTGATCACTACCTGCAAGTATCATCAAGATTGGGTGAAAAAATGTTTGCTGAGATTTCAGGAAACTCACAGTTTTTTGGAAGCTTGGCAACCCCTTTCAATGAAAGGGATTCTCGTCAGTCTCTGCTTGGGGCTACTTCAATAGCACACAAACCATAGCGATAGAACTTGGAACTACATTATTGTGCCAAGTTTCAAAGAGCCAGCACAAACCGTGTTTGATTGAGAGTTCCAACTATATGTATCCATATAGGAGAAAACAGAGTGAAACCTAAACATGAAAACGGTTACTGCAAAGGAACGGTTTAACCTAGAAGAACGAAATTTGGTGAGCCAAGTGGGATTGGTGTACTGATCATTAAATGGAAGTATCATCAAGACTGGGTGAAAAAATGTTTGCTGAGATTTCAGGAAACTCGCAGTTTTTTGGAAGCCTGGCAACCCCTTTCTATGAAAGGGATTCTCGTCAGTCTCTGCTTGGGGCTACTTCAATAGCACACAAACCTTAGCGATAGAACTTGGAACTACATTATTGTGCCAAGTTTCAAAGAGCTAGCACAAACCGTGTTTGATTTAGAGTTCCAACTACATGTATCCATATAGGAGAAAACAGAGTGAAACCTAAACATGAAAACGGTTACTGCAAAGGAACGGTTTAACCTAGAAGAACGAAATTTGGTGAGCCAAGTGGGATTCGTGTACTGATCACTACCTGCAAGTATCATCAAGATTGGGTGAAAAAATGTTTGCTGAGATTTCAGGAAACTCACAGTTTTTTGGAAGCTTGGCAACCCCTTTCAATGAAAGGGATTCTCGTCAGTCTCTGCTTGGGGCTACTTCAATAGCACACAAACCATAGCAATAGAACTTGGAACTACATTATTGTGCCAAGTTTCAAAGAGCTAGCACAAACCGTGTTTGATTGAGAGTTCCAACTATATGTATCCATATAGGAGAAAACAGAGTGAAACCTAAACATGAAAACGGTTACTGCAAAGGAACGGTTTAACCTAGAAGAACGAAATTTGGTGAGCCAAGTGGGATTGGTGTACTGATCATTAAATGGAAGTATCATCAAGACTGGGTGAAAAAATGTTTGCTGAGATTTCAGGAAACTCGCAGTTTTTTGGAAGCCTGGCAACCCCTTTCTATGAAAGGGATTCTCGTCAGTCTCTGCTTGGGGCTACTTCAATAGCACACAAACCTTAGCGATAGAACTTGGAACTACATTATTGTGCCAAGTTTCAAAGAGCTAGCACAAACCGTGTTTGATTTAGAGTTCCAACTACATGTATCCATATAGGAGAAAACAGAGTGAAACCTAAACATGAAAACGGTTACTGCAAAGGAACGGTTTAACCTAGAAGAACGAAATTTGGTGAGCCAAGTGGGATTCGTGTACTGATCACTACCTGCAAGTATCATCAAGATGGGGTGAAAAAATGTTTGCTGAGATTTCAGGAAACTCGCAGTTTTTTGGAAGCTTGGCAACCCCTTTCAATGAAAGGGATTCTCGTCAGTCTCTGCTTGAGGCTACTTCAATAGCACACAAACCATAGCGATAGAACTTGGAACTACATTATTGTGCCAAGTATCAAAGAGCTAGCACAAACCGTGTTTGATTGAGAGTTCCAACTATATGTATCCATATAGGAGAAAACAGAGTGAAACCTAAACATGAAAACGGTTACTGCAAAGGAACGGTTTAACCTAGAAGAACGAAATTTGGTGAGCCAAGTGGGATTGGTGTACTGATCATTAAATGGAAGTATCATCAAGACTGGGTGAAAAAATGTTTGCTGAGATTTCAGGAAACTCGCAGTTTTTTGGAAGCCTGGCAACCCCTTTCTATGAAAGGGATTCTCGTCAGTCTCTGCTTGGGGCTACTTCAATAGCACACAAACCTTAGCGATAGAACTTGGAACTACATTATTGTGCCAAGTTTCAAAGAGCTAGCACAAACCGTGTTTGATTTAGAGTTCCAACTACATGTATCCATATAGGAGAAAACAGAGTGAAACCTAAACATGAAAACGGTTACTGCAAAGGAACGGTTTAACCTAGAAGAACGAAATTTGGTGAGCCAAGTGGGATTGGTGTACTGATCATTAAATGGAAGTATCATCAAGATTGGGTGAAAAAATGTTTGCTGAGATTTCTGGAAACTCGCAGTTTTTTGGAAGCTTGGCAACCCCTTTCAATGAAAGGGATTCTCGTCAGTCTCTGCTTGGGGCTACTTCAATAGCACACAAACCCTAGCGATAGAACTTGAATCTACATTATTGTGCCAAGTTTCAAAGAGCTAGCACAAACCGTGTTTGATTTAGAGTTCAAACTACATGTATCTATATAGGAGAAAATAGAGTGAAACCTAAATATGAAAACGATTACTACAAAGGAACGGTTTAACCTAGAAGAACGAAATTTGGTGAGCCAAGTGGGATTGGTGTACTGATCATTAAATAGAAGTATCATCAAGATTGGGTGAAAAAATATTTGCTGAGATTTCAGGAAACTCGTAGTTTTTTGGAAGATTGGCAACCCCTTTCAATGAACGTGATTCTCGTCAGTCTCTGCTTGGGGCTACTTCAATAGCACACAAACCATAGCGATAGAACTTGGAACTACATTATTGTGCGAAGTTTCAAAGAGCCAGCACAAACCGTGTTTGATTTAGAGTTCCAACTACATGTATCCATATAGGAGAAAACAGAGTGAAACCTAAACATGAAAATGGTTACTGCAAAGGAACGGTTTAACCTAGAAGAACAAAATTTAGTGAGCCAAGTGGGATTGGTGTACTGATCATTAAATGGAAGTATCATCAAGATTGGGTGAAAAAATGTTAGCTGAGATTTCAGGAAACTCGTAGTTTTTTGGAAGCTTGGCAACCCCTTTCAATGAAAGGGATTCTCGTCAGTCTCTGCTTGTGGCTACTTCAATAGCACACAAACCATAGCGATAGAACTTGGAACTACATTATTGTGCCAAGTTTCAAAGAGCTAGCACAAACCGTGTTTGATTTAGAGTTCCAACTACATGTATCCATATAGGAGAAAACAGAGTGAAACCTAAACATGAAAACGGTTACTGCAAAGGAACGGTTTAACCTAGAAGAACGAAATTTGGTGAGCCAAGTGGGATTCGTGTACTGATCACTACCTGCAAGTATCATCAAGATTGGGTGAAAAAATGTTTGCTGAGATTTCAGGAAACTCGCAGTTTTTTGGAAGCTTGGCAACCCCTTTCAATGAAAGGGATTCTCGTCAGTCTCTGCTTGGGGCTACTTCAATAGCACACAAACCATAGCGATAGAACTTGGAACTACATTATTGTGCCAAGTTTCAAAGAGCTAGCACAAACCGTGTTTGATTTAGAGTTCCAACTACATGTATCTATATAGGAGAAAACAGAGTGAAACCTAAATATGAAAACGATTACTGCAAAGGAACGGTTTAACCTAGAAGAACGAAATTTGGTGAGCCAAGTGGGATTTGTGTACTGATCATTAAATGGAAGTATCATCAAGATTGGGTGAAAAAATGTTTGCTGAGATTTCAGGAAACTCGTAGTTTTGTGGAAGCTTGATAACCCCTTTCAATGAAAGGGATTCTCGTCAGTCTCTGCTTGGGGCTACTTCAATAGCACACAAACCATAGCCATAGAACTTGGAACTACATTATTGTGCCAAGTTTCAAAGAGCTAGCACAAACCGTGTTTGATTTAGAGTTCCAACTACATGTATCCATATAGGATAAAACAGAGTGAAACCTAAACATGAAAACGGTTACTGCAAAGGAACGGTTTAACCTAGAAGAACGAAATTTGGTGAGCCAAGGTGGATTGGTGTACTGATCATTAAATGGAAGTATCATCAAGATTGGGTGAAAAAATGTTTGCTGAGATTTCAGGAAACTCGCAGTTTTTTGGAAGCTTGGCAACCCCTTTCAATGAAAGGGATTCTCGTCAGTCTCTGCTTGGGGCTACTTCAATAGCACACAAACCATAGCGATAGAACTTGGAACTACATTATTGTGCCAAGTTTCAAAGAGCTAGCACAAACCGTGTTTGATTGAGAGTTCCAACTACATGTATCCATATAGGAGAAAACAGAGTGAAACCGAAACATGAAAACGGTTACTGCAAAGGAACGTTTTAACCTAGAAGAACGAAATTTGGTGAGCCAAGTGGGATTGGTGTACTTATTATTAAATAGAAGTATCATCACGATAGGGTGAAAAAATGTTTGCTGAGATTTCAGGAAACTCGTAGTTTTTTGGAAGCTTGGCAACCCCTTTCAATGAAAATTGATTCTCGTCAGTCTCTGCTTGGGGCTACTTCAATAGCACACAAACCTTAGCGATAGAACTTGGAACTACATTATTGTGCCAAGTTTCAAAGAGCTAGCACAAACCGTGTTTGATTTAGAGTTCCAACTACATGTATCCATATAGGAGAAAACAGAGTGAAACCTAAACATGAAAACGGTTACTGCAAAGGAACGGTTTAACCTAGAAGAACGAAATTTGGTGAGCCAAGTGGGATTCGTGTACTGATCACTACCTGCAAGTATCATCAAGATTGGGTGAAAAAATGTTTGCTGAGATTTCAGGAAACTCGCAGTTTTTTGGAAGCTTGGCAACCCCTTTCAATGAAAGGGATTCTCGTCAGTCTCTGCTTGGGGCTACTTCAATAGCACACAAACCTTAGCGATAGAACTTGGAACTACATTATTGTGCCAAGTTTCAAAGAGCTAGCACAAACCGTGTTTGATTTAGAGTTCCAACTACATGTATCCATATAGGAGAAAACAGAGTGAAACCTAAACATGAAAACGGTTACTGCAAAGGAACGGTTTAACCTAGAAGAACGAAATTTGGTGAGCCAAGTGGGATTGGTGTACTGATCATTAAATGGAAGTATCATCAAGATTGGGTGAAAAAATGTTTGCTGAGATTTCTGGAAACTCGCAGTTTTTTGGAAGCTTGGCAACCCCTTTCAATGAAAGGGATTCTCGTCAGTCTCTGCTTGGGGCTACTTCAATAGCACACAAACCCTAGCGATAGAACTTGAATCTACATTATTGTGCCAAGTTTCAAAGAGCTAGCACAAACCGTGTTTGATTTAGAGTTCAAACTACATGTATCTATATAGGAGAAAATAGAGTGAAACCTAAATATGAAAACGATTACTACAAAGGAACGGTTTAACCTAGAAGAACGAAATTTGGTGAGCCAAGTGGGATTGGTGTACTGATCATTAAATAGAAGTATCATCAAGATTGGGTGAAAAAATATTTGCTGAGATTTCAGGAAACTCGTAGTTTTTTGGAAGATTGGCAACCCCTTTCAATGAAATTGATTCTCGTCAGTCTCTGCTTGGGGCTACTTCAATAGCACACAAACCATAGCGATAGAACTTGGAACTACATTATTGTGCCAAGTTTCAAAGAGCCAGCACAAACCGTGTTTGATTTAGAGTTCCAACTACATGTATCCATATAGGAGAAAACAGAGTGAAACCTAAACATGAAAATGGTTACTGCAAAGGAACGGTTTAACCTAGAAGAACAAAATTTGGTGAGCCAAGTGGGATTGGTGTACTGATCATTAAATGGAAGTATCATCAAGATTGGGTGAAAAAATGTTAGCTGAGATTTCAGGAAACTCGTAGTTTTTTGGAAGCTTGGCAACCCCTTTCAATGAAAGGGATTCTCGTCAGTCTCTGCTTGTGGCTACTTCAATAGCACACAAACCATAGCGATAGAACTTGGAACTACATTATTGTGCCAAGTTTGAAAGAGCTAGCACAAACCGTGTTTGATTTAGAGTTCCAACTACATGTATCCATATAGGAGAAAACAGAGTGAAACCTAAACATGAAAACGGTTACTGCAAAGGAACGGTTTAACCTAGAAGAACGAAATTTGGTGAGCCAAGTGGGATTCGTGTACTGATCACTACCTGCAAGTATCATCAAGATTGGGTGAAAAAATGTTTGCTGAGATTTCAGGAAACTCGCAGTTTTTTGGAAGCTTGGCAACCCCTTTCAATGAAAGGGATTCTCGTCAGTCTCTGCTTGGGGCTACTTCAATAGCACACAAACCATAGCGATAGAACTTGGAACTACATTATTGTGCCAAGTTTCAAAGAGCTAGCACAAACCGTGTTTGATTTAGAGTTCCAACTACATGTATCCATATAGGAGAAAACAGAGTGAAACCGAAACATGAAAACGGTTACTGCAAAGGAACGTTTTAACCTAGAAGAACGAAATTTGGTGAGCCAAGTGGGATTGGTGTACTTATTATTAAATAGAAGTATCATCACGATTGGGTGAAAAAATGTTTGCTGAGATTTCAGGAAACTCGTAGTTTTTTGGAAGCTTGGCAACCCCTTTCAATGAAATTGATTCTCGTCAGTCTCTGCTTGGGGCTACTTCAATAGCACACAAACCATAGCGATAGAACTTGGAACTACATTATTGTGCCAAGTTTCAAAGAGCTACCAAAAACCGTGTTTGATTTGGAGTTCCAACTACATGTATCCATATAGGAGAAAACAGAGTGAAACCTAAACATGAAAACGGTTACTGCAAAGGAACGGTTTAACCTAGAAGAACGAAATTTGGTGAGCCAAGGTGGATTGGTGTACTGATCATTAAATGGAAGTATCATCAAGATTGGGTGAAAAAAATGTTTGCTGATATTTCAGGAAACTCGTAGTTTTTTTGGAAGCTTGGCAACCCCTTTCAATGAAAGGGATTATCGTCAGTCTCTGCTTGGGGCTACTTCAATAGCACACAAACCATAGCGATAGAACTTGGAACTACATTATTGTGCCAAGTTTCAAAGAGCTAGCACAAACCGTGTTTGATTTAGAGTTCCAACTACATGTATCCATATAGGAGAAAACAGAGTGAAACCTAAACATGAAAACGGTTACTGCAAAGGAACGGTTTAACCTAGAAGAACGAAATTTGGTGAGCCAAGTGGGACTCGTGTACTGATCACTACCTGCAAGTATCATCAAGCTTGGGTGAAAAAATGTTTGCTGAGATTTCAGGAAACTCGCAGTTTTTTGGAAGCTTGGCAACCCCTTTCAATGAAAGGGATTCTCGTCAGTCTCTGCTTGGGGCTACTTCAATAGCACACAAACCATAGCGATAGAACATGGAACTACATTATTGTGCCAAGTTTCAAAGAGCTAGCAGAAACCGTGTTTGATTTAGAGTTCCAACTACATGTATCTATATAGGAGAAAACAGAGTGAAACCTAAATATGAAAACGGTTACTGAAAAGGAACGTTTTAACCTAGAAGAAGGAAATTTGGTGAGCCAAGTGGGATTGGTGTACTGATCATTAAATGGAAGTATCACCAAGACTGGGTGAAAAAATGTTTGCTGAGATTTCAGAAAACTCGCTGTTTTTTTGGAAGCCTGGCAATCCCTTTCTATGAAAGGGATTCTCGTCAGTCTCTGCTTGGGCTACTTCAATAGCACACAAACCATAGCGATAGAACTTGGAACTACATTATTGGGCCAAGTTTCAAAGAGCTAGCACAAACCGTGTTTGATTTAGAGTTCCAACTACATGTATCCATATAGGAGAAAACAGAATGAAACCTATACATGAAAACGGTTACTGCAATGGAACGGTTTAACCCAGAAGAACGAAATTTGGTGAGCCAAGTGGGATTGGTGTACTGATCATTAAATAGAAGTATCATCAAGATTGGGTGAAAAAATATTTGCTGAGATTTCAGGAAACTCGTAGTTTTTTGGAAGCTTGGCAACCCATTTCAATGAAAGGCATTCTCGTCAGTCTCTGCTTGGGGCTACTTCAATAGCACACAAACCATAGCGATAGAACTTGGAACTACATTATTGTGCCAAGTTTCAAAGAGCTAGCACAAACCGTGTTTGATTTAGAGTTCCAACTACATGTATCCATATAGGAGAAAACAGAGTGAAACCTAAACATGAAAACGGTTACTGCAAAGGAACGGTTTAACCTAGAAGAACGAAATTTGGTGAGCCAAGTGGGATTGGTGTACTGATCATTAAATGGAAGTATCATCAAGACTGGGTGAAAAAATGTTTGCTGAGATTTCAGGAAACTCGCAGTTTTTTTGGAAGCTTGGCAACCCCTTTCTATGAAAGGGATTCTCGTTAGTCTCTGCTTTGGGCTACTTCAATAGCACACAAACCTTAGCGATAGAACTTGGAACTACATTATTGTGCCAAGTTTCAAAGAGCTAGCACAAACCGTGTTTGATTTAGAGTTCCAACTACATGTATCCATATAGGAGAAAACAGAGTGAAACCTAAACATGAAAACGGTTACTGCAAAGGAACGGTTTAACCTAGAAGAACGAAATTTGGTGAGCCAAGTGGGATTCGTGTACTGATCACTACCTGCAAGTATCATCAAGATTGGGTGAAAAATGTTTGCTGAGATTTCAGGAAACTCGCAGTTTTTTGGAAGCTTGGCAACCCCTTTCAATGAAAGGGATTCTCGTCAGTCTCTGCTTGGGGCTACTTCAATAGCACACAAACCATAGCGATAGAACTTGGAACTACATTATTGTGCCAAGTTTCAAAGAGCTAGCACAAACCGTGTTTGATTGAGAGTTCCAACTATATGTATCCATATAGGAGAAAACAGAGTGAAACCTAAACATGAAAACGGTTACTGCAAAGGAACGGTTTAACCTAGAAGAACGAAATTTGGTGAGCCAAGTGGGATTGGTGTACTGATCATTAAATGGAAGTATCATCAAGACTGGGTGAAAAAATGTTTGCTGAGATTTCAGGAAACTCGCAGTTTTTTGGAAGCCTGGCAACCCCTTTCTATGAAAGGGATTCTCGTCAGTCTCTGCTTGGGGCTACTTCAATAGCACACAAACCTTAGCGATAGAACTTGGAACTACATTATTGTGCCAAGTTTCAAAGAGCTAGCACAAACCGTGTTTGATTTAGAGTTCCAACTACATGTATCCATATAGGAGAAAACAGAGTGAAACCTAAACATGAAAACGGTTACTGCAAAGGAACGGTTTAACCTAGAAGAACGAAATTTGGTGAGCCAAGTGGGATTGGTGTACTGATCATTAAATGGAAGTATCATCAAGATTGGGTGAAAAAATGTTTGCTGAGATTTCTGGAAACTCGCAGTTTTTTGGAAGCTTGGCAACCCCTTTCAATGAAAGGGATTCTCGTCAGTCTCTGCTTGGGGCTACTTCAATAGCACACAAACCCTAGCGATAGAACTTGAATCTACATTATTGTGCCAAGTTTCAAAGAGCTAGCACAAACCGTGTTTGATTTAGAGTTCAAACTACATGTATCTATATAGGAGAAAATAGAGTGAAACCTAAATATGAAAACGATTACTACAAAGGAACGGTTTAAACCTAGAAGAACGAAATTTGGTGAGCCAAGTGGGATTGGTGTACTGATCATTAAATAGAAGTATCATCAAGATTGGGTGAAAAAATATTTGCTGAGATTTCAGGAAACTCGTAGTTTTTTGGAAGCTTGGCAACCCCTTTCAATGAACGTGATTCTCGTCAGTCTCTGCTTGGGGCTACTTCAATAGCACACAAACCATAGCGATAGAACTTGGAACTACATTATTGTGCCAAGTTTCAAAGAGCCAGCACAAACCGTGTTTGATTTAGAGTTCCAACTACATGTATCCATATAGGAGAAAAGAGAGTGAAACCTAAACATGAAAATGGTTACTGCAAAGGAACGGTTTAACCTAGAAGAACAAAATTTGGTGAGCCAAGTGGGATTGGTGTACTGATCATTAAATGGAAGTATCATCAAGATTGGGTGAAAAAATGTTAGCTGAGATTTCGGGAAACTCGTAGTTTTTTGGAAGCTTGGCAACCCCTTTCAATGAAAGGGATTCTCGTCAGTCTCTGCTTGGGGCTACTTCAATAGCACACAAACCATAGCGATACAACTTGGAACTACATTATTGTGCCAAGTTTCAAAGAGCTAGCACAAACCGTGTTTGATTTAGAGTTCCAACTACATGTATCCATATAGGAGAAAACAGAGTGAAACCTAAACATGAAAACGGTTACTGCAAAGGAACGGTTTAACCTAGAAGAACGAAATTTGGTGAGCCAAGGTGGATTGGTGTACTGATCATTAAATGGAAGTATCATCAAGATTGGGTGAAAAAATGTTAGCTGAGATTTCAGGAAACTCGCAGTTTTTTTGGAAGCTTGGCAACCCCTTTCAATGAAAGGGATTCTCGTCAGTCTCTGCTTGGTGCTACTTCAATAGCACACAAACCATAGCGATAGAACTTGGAACTACATTATTGTGCCAAGTTTCAAAGAGCTAGCACAAACCGTGTTTGATTTAGAGTTCCAACTACATGTATCCATATAGGAGAAAA
Organism: Urocitellus parryii; assembly: GCF_045843805.1. Classification (NCBI taxonomy): domain Eukaryota; kingdom Metazoa; phylum Chordata; class Mammalia; order Rodentia; family Sciuridae; genus Urocitellus; species Urocitellus parryii. The sequence goes on along the minus strand of NW_027552471.1, from coordinate 55,112 downwards.
CAGAGTGAAACCTAAACATGAAAACGGTTACTGCAAAGGAACGGTTTAACCTAGAAGAACGAAATTTGGTGAGCCAAGTGGGATTCGTGTACTGATCACTACCTGCAAGTATCATCAAGATTGGGTGAAAAAATGTTTGCTGAGATTTCAGGAAACTCGCAGTTTTTTGGAAGCTTTGCAACCCCTTTCAATGAAAGGGATTCTCGTCAGTCTCTGCTTGGGGCTACTTCAATAGCACACAAACCATAGCGATAGAACTTGGAACTACATTATTGTGCCAAGTTTCAAAGAGCTAGCACAAACCGTGTTTGATTTAGAGTTCCAACTACATGTATCTATATAGGAGAAAACAGAGTGAAAACTAAATATGAAAACGATTACTGCAAAGGAACGGTTTAACCTAGAAGAACGAAATTTGGTGAGCCAAGTGGGATTGGTGTACTGATCATTAAATGGAAGTATCATCAAGATTGGGTGAAAAAATGTTTGCTGAGATTTCAGGAAACTCGTAGTTTTTTGGAAGCTTGATAACCCCTTTCAATGAAAGGGATTCTCGTCAGTCTCTGCTTGGGGCTACTTCAATAGCACACAAACCATAGCGATAGAACTTGAAACTACATTATTGTGCCAAGTTTCAAACAGCTAGCACAAACCGTGTTTGATTTAGAGTTCCAACTACGTGTATCCATATAGGATAAAACAGAGTGAAACCTAAACATGAAAACGGTTACTGCAAAGGAACGGTTTAACCTAGAAGAACGAAATTTGGTGAGCCAAGTGGGATTGGTGTACTGATCATTAAATGGAAGTATCATCAAGATTGGGTGAAAAAATGTTTGCTGAGATTTCTGGAAACTCGCAGTTTTTTGGAAGCTTGGCAACCCCTTTCAATGAAAGGGATTCTCGTCAGTCTCTGCTTGGGGCTACTTCAATAGCACACAAACCCTAGCGATAGAACTTGAATCTACATTATTGTGCCAAGTTTCAAAGAGCTAGCACAAACCGTGTTTGATTTAGAGTTCAAACTACATGTATCTATATAGGAGAAAATAGAGTGAAACCTAAATATGAAAACGATTACTACAAAGGAACGGTTTAACCTAGAAGAACGAAATTTGGTGAGCCAAGTGGGATTGGTGTACTGATCATTAAATAGAAGTATCATCAAGATTGGGTGAAAAAATATTTGCTGAGATTTCAGGAAACTCGTAGTTTTTTGGAAGCTTGGCAACCCCTTTCAATGAACGTGATTCTCGTCAGTCTCTGCTTGGGGCTACTTCAATAGCACACAAACCATAGCGATAGAACTTGGAACTACATTATTGTGCCAAGTTTCAAAGAGCCAGCACAAACCGTGTTTGATTTAGAGTTCCAACTACATGTATCCATATAGGAGAAAAGAGAGTGAAACCTAAACATGAAAATGGTTACTGCAAAGGAACGGTTTAACCTAGAAGAACAAAATTTGGTGAGCCAAGTGGGATTGGTGTACTGATCATTAAATGGAAGTATCATCAAGATTGGGTGAAAAAATGTTAGCTGAGATTTCGGGAAACTCGTAGTTTTTTGGAAGCTTGGCAACCCCTTTCAATGAAAGGGATTCTCGTCAGTCTCTGCTTGGGGCTACTTCAATAGCACACAAACCATAGCGATACAACTTGGAACTACATTATTGTGCCAAGTTTCAAAGAGCTAGCACAAACCGTGTTTGATTTAGAGTTCCAACTACATGTATCCATATAGGAGAAAACAGAGTGAAACCTAAACATGAAAACGGTTACTGCAAAGGAACGGTTTAACCTGGGGGCCTAGAAGAACGAAATTTGGTGAGCCAAGGTGGATTGGTGTACTGATCATTAAATGGAAGTATCATCAAGATTGGGTGAAAAAATGTTAGCTGAGATTTCAGGAAACTCGCAGTTTTTTTGGAAGCTTGGCAACCCCTTTTCAATGAAAGGGATTCTCGTCAGTCTCTGCTTGGTGCTACTTCAATAGCACACAAACCATAGCGATAGAACTTGGAACTACATTATTGTGCCAAGTTTCAAAGAGCTAGCACAAACCGTGTTTGATTTAGAGTTCCAACTACATGTATCCATATAGGAGAAAACAGAGTGAAACCTAAACATGAAAACGGTTACTGCAAAGGAACGGTTTAACCTAGAAGAACGAAATTTGGTGAGCCAAGTGGGATTCGTGTACTGATCACTACCTGCAAGTATCATCAAGATTGGGTGAAAAAATGTTTGCTGAGATTTCAGGAAACTCGCAGTTTTTTGGAAGCTTTGCAACCCCTTTCAATGAAAGGGATTCTCGTCAGTCTCTGCTTGGGGCTACTTCAATAGCACACAAACCATAGCGATAGAACTTGGAACTACATTATTGTGCCAAGTTTCAAAGAGCTAGCACAAACCGTGTTTGATTTAGAGTTCCAACTACATGTATCTATATAGGAGAAAACAGAGTGAAAACTAAATATGAAAACGATTACTGCAAAGGAACGGTTTAACCTAGAAGAACGAAATTTGGTGAGCCAAGTGGGATTGGTGTACTGATCATTAAATGGAAGTATCATCAAGATTGGGTGAAAAAATGTTTGCTGAGATTTCAGGAAACTCGTAGTTTTTTGGAAGCTTGATAACCCCTTTCAATGAAAGGGATTCTCGTCAGTCTCTGCTTGGGGCTACTTCAATAGCACACAAACCATAGCGATAGAACTTGAAACTACATTATTGTGCCAAGTTTCAAACAGCTAGCACAAACCGTGTTTGATTTAGAGTTCCAACTACGTGTATCCATATAGGATAAAACAGAGTGAAACCTAAACATGAAAACGGTTACTGCAAAGGAACGGTTTAACCTAGAAGAACGAAATTTGGTGAGCCAAGTGGGATTGGTGTACTGATCATTAAATAGAAGTATCATCACGATTGGGTGAAAAAATATTTGCTGAGATTTCAGGAAACTCGTAGTTTTTTGGAAGCTTGGCAACCCCTTTCAATGAAAGTGATTTTCGTCAGTCTCTGCTTGGGGCTACTTCAATAGCACACAAACCATAGCGATAGAACTTGGAACTACATTATTGTGCCAAGTTTCAAAGAGCTAGCACAAACCGTGTTTGAATTAGAGTTCCAACGACATGTATCCATATAGGAGAAAACAGAGTGAAACCTAAACATGAAAACGGTTACTGCAAAGGAACGGTTTAACCTAGAAGAACGAAATTTGGTGAGCCAAGTGGGATTGGTGTACTGATCATTAAATGGAAGTATCATCAAGATTGGGTGAAAATATGTTTGCTGAGATTTCTGGAAACTCGCAGTTTTTTGGAAGCTTGGCAACCCCTTTCAATGAAAGGGATTCTCGTCAGTCTCTGCTTGGGGCTACTTCAATAGCACACAAACCCTAGCGATAGAACTTGGAACTACATTATTGTGCCAAGTTTCAAAGAGCTAGCACAAACCGTGTTTGATTTAGAGTTCAAAATACATGTATCTATATAGGAGAAAATAGAGTGAAACCTAAATATGAAAACGATTACTACAAAGGAACGGTTTAACCTAGAAGAACGAAATTTGGTGAGCCAAGTGGGATTGGTGTACTGATCATTAAATAGAAGTATCATCAAGATTGGGTGAAAAAATATTTGCTGAGATTTCAGGAAACACGTAGTTTTTGGAAGCTTGGCAACCCCTTTCAATGAACGTGATTCTCGTCAGTCTCTGCTTGGGGCTACTTCAATAGCACACAAACCATAGCGATAGAACTTGGAACTACATTATTGTGCCAAGTTTCAAAGAGCCAGCACAAACCGTGTTTGATTTAGAGTTCCAACTACATGTATCCATATAGGAGAAAACAGAGTGAAACCTAAACATGAAAATGGTTACTGCAAAGGAACAGTTTAACCTAGAAGAACAAAATTTGGTGAGCCAAGTGAGATTGGTGTACTGATCATTAAATGGAAGTATCATCAAGATTGGGTGAAAAAATGTTAGCTGAGATTTCAGGAAACTCGTAGTTTTTTGGAAGCTTGGCAACCCCTTTCAATGAAAGGGATTCTCGTCAGTCTCTGCTTGGGGCTACTTCAATAGCACACAAACCATAGCGATACAACTTGGAACTACATTATTGTGCCAAGTTTCAAAGAGCTAGCACAAACCGTGTTTGATTTAGAGTTCCAACTACATGTATCCATATAGGAGAAAACAGAGTGAAACCTAAACATGAAAACGGTTACTGCAAAGGAACGGTTTAACCTAGAAGAACGAAATTTGGTGAGCCAAGTGGGATTGCTGTACTGATCATTAAATGGAAGTATCATCAAGATTGGGTGAAAAAATGTTAGCTGAGATTTCAGGAAACTCGCAGTTTTTTGGAAGCTTGGCAACCCCTTTCAATGAAAGGGATTCTCGTCAGTCTCTGCTTGTGGCAACTTCAATAGCACACAAACCATAGCGATAGAACTTGGAACTACATTATTGTGCCAAGTTTCAAAGAGCTAGCACAAACCGTGTTTGATTTAGAGTTCCAACTACATGTATCCATATAGGAGAAAACAGAGTGAAACCTAAACATGAAAACGGTTACTGCAAAGGAACGGTTTAACCTAGAAGAACGAAATTTGGTGAGCCAAGTGGGATTCGTGTACTGATCACTACCTGCAAGTATCATCAAGATTGGGTGAAAAAATGTTTGCTGAGATTTCAGGAAACTCGCAGGTTTTTGGAAGCTTGGCAACCCCTTTCAATGAAAGGGATTCTTGTCAGTCTCTGCTTGGGGCTACTTCAATAGCACACAAACCATAGCGATAGAACTTGGAACTACATTATTGTGCCAAGTTTCAAAGAGCTAGCACAAACCGTGTTTGATTTAGAGTTCCAACTACATGTATCTATATAGGAGAAAACAGAGTGAAACCTAAATATGAAAACGATTACTGCAAAGGAACGGTTTAACCTAGAAGAACGAAATTTGGTGAGCCAAGTGGGATTGGTGTACTGATCATTAAATGGAAGTATCATCAAGATTGGGTGAAAAAATGTTTGCTGAGATTTCAGGAAACTCGTAGTTTTTTGGAAGCTTGATAACCCCTTTCAATGAAAGGGATTCTCGTCAGTCTCTGCTTGGGGCTACTTCAATAGCACACAAACCATAGCCATAGAACTTGGAACTACATTATTGTGCCAAGTTTCAAAGAGCTAGCACAAACCGTGTTTGATTTAGAGTTCCAACTACATGTATCCATATAGGATAAAACAGAGTGAAACCTAAAACATGAAAACGGTTACTGCAAAGGAACGGTTTAACCTAGAAGAACGAAATTTGGTGAGCCAAGGTGGATTGGTGTACTGATCATTAAATGGAAGTATCATCAAGATTGGGTGAAAAAATGTTTGCTGAGATTTCAGGAAACTCGCAGTTTTTTGGAAGCTTGGCAACCCCTTTCAATGAAAGGGATTCTCGTCAGTCTCTGCTTGGGGCTACTTCAATAGCACACAAACCATAGCGATAGAACTTGGAACTACATTATTGTGCCAAGTTTCAAAGAGCTAGCACAAACCGTGTTTGATTGAGAGTTCCAACTACATGTATCCATATAGGAGAAAACAGAGTGAAACCGAAACATGAAAACGGTTACTGCAAAGGAACGTTTTAACCTAGAAGAACGAAATTTGGTGAGCCAAGTGGGATTGGTGTACTGATTATTAAATAGAAGTATCATCACGATTGGGTGAAAAAATGTTTGCTGAGATTTCAGGAAACTCATAGTTTTTTGGAAGCTTGGCAACCCCTTTCAATGAAATTGATTCTCGTCAGTCTCTGCTTGGGGCTACTTCAATAGCACACAAACCATAGCGATAGAACTTGGAACTACATTATTGTGCCAAGTTTCAAAGAGCTACCAAAAACCGTGTTTGATTTGGAGTTCCAACTACATGTATCCATATAGGAGAAAACAGAGTGAAACCTAAACATGAAAACGGTTACTGCAAAGGAACGGTTTAACCTAGAAGAACGAAATTTGGTGAGCCAAGGTGGATTGGTGTACTGATCATTAAATGGAAGTATCATCAAGATTGGGTGAAAAAATGTTTGCTGATATTTCAGGAAACTCGTAGTTTTTTGGAAGCTTGGCAACCCCTTTCAATGAAAGGGATTCTCGTCAGTCTCTGCTTGGGGCTACTTCAATAGCACACAAACCATAGCGATAGAACTTGGAACTACATTATTGTGCCAAGTTTCAAAGAGCTAGCACAAACCGTGTTTGATTTAGAGTTCCAACTACATGTATCCATATAGGAGAAAACAGAGTGAAACCTAAACATGAAAACGGTTACTGCAAAGGAACGGTTTAACCTAGAAGAACGAAATTTGGTGAGCCAAGTGGGATTGGTGTACTGATCATTAAATGGAATTATCATCAAGATTGGGTGAAAAAATGTTAGCTGAGATTTCAGGAAACTCGTAGTTTTTTGGAAGCTTGGCAACCCCTTTCAATGAAAGGGATTCTCGTCAGTCTCTGCTTGGGGCTACTTCAATAGCACACAAACCATAGCGATACAACTTGGAACTACATTATTGTGCCAAGTTTCAAAGAGCAAGCACAAACCGTGTTTGATTTAGAGTTCCAACTACATGTATCCATATAGGAGAAAACAGAGTGAAACCTAAACATGAAAACGGTTACTGCAAAGGAACGGTTTAACCTAGAAGAACGAAATTTGGTGAGCCAAGTGGGACTCGTGTACTGATCACTACCTGCAAGTATCATCAAGCTTGGGTGAAAAAATGTTTGCTGAGATTTCAGGAAACTCGCAGTTTTTTGGAAGCTTGGCAACCCCTTTCAATGAAAGGGATTCTCGTCAGTCTCTGCTTGGGGCTACTTCAATAGCACACAAACCATAGCGAAGGAACATGGAACTACATTATTGTGCCAAGTTTCAAAGAGCTAGCAGAAACCGTGTTTGATTTAGAGTTCCAACTACATGTATCTATATAGGAGAAAACAGAGTGAAACCTAAATATGAAAACGGTTACTGAAAGGAACGTTTTAACCTAGAAGAAGGAAATTTGGTGAGCCAAGTGGGATTGGTGTACTGATCATTAAATGGAAGTATCACCAAGACTGGGTGAAAAAATGTTTGCTGAGATTTCAGAAAACTCGCTGTTTTTTTGGAAGCCTGGCAATCCCTTTCTATGAAAGGGATTCTCGTCAGTCTCTGCTTGGGGCTACTTCAATAGCACACAAACCATAGCGATAGAACTTGGAACTACATTATTGGGCCAAGTTTCAAAGAGCTAGCACAAACCGTGTTTGATTTAGAGTTCCAACTACATGTATCCATATAGGAGAAAACAGAATGAAACCTATACATGAAAACGGTTACTGCAATGGAACGGTTTAACCTAGAAGAACGAAATTTGGTGAGCCAAGTGGGATTGGTGTACTGATCATTAAATAGAAGTATCATCAAGATTGGGTGAAAAAATATTTGCTGAGATTTCAGGAAACTCGTAGTTTTTTGGAAGCTTGGCAACCCATTTCAATGAAAGGCATTCTCGTCAGTCTCTGCTTGGGGCTACTTCAATAGCACACAAACCATAGCGATAGAACTTGGAACTACATTATTGTGCCAAGTTTCAAAGAGCTAGCACAAACCGTGTTTGATTTAGAGTTCCAACTACATGTATCCATATAGGAGAAAACAGAGTGAAACCTAAACATGAAAACGGTTACTGCAAAGGAACGGTTTAACCTAGAAGAACGAAATTTGGTGAGCCAAGTGGGATTGGTGTACTGATCATTAAATGGAAGTATCATCAAGACTGGGTGAAAAAATGTTTGCTGAGATTTCAGGAAACTCGCAGTTTTTTGGAAGCTTGGCAACCCCTTTCTATGAAAGGGATTCTCGTTAGTCTCTGCTTTGGGCTACTTCAATAGCACACAAACCTTAGCGATAGAACTTGGAACTACATTATTGTGCCAAGTTTCAAAGAGCTAGCACAAACCGTGTTTGATTTAGAGTTCCAACTACATGTATCCATATAGGAGAAAACAGAGTGAAACCTAAACATGAAAAACGGTTACTGCAAAGGAACGGTTTAACCTAGAAGAACGAAATTTGGTGAGCCAAGTGGGATTCGTGTACTGATCACTACCTGCAAGTATCATCAAGATTGGGTGAAAAAATGTTTGCTGAGATTTCAGGAAACTCGCAGTTTTTTGGAAGCTTGGCAACCCCTTTCAATGAAAGGGATTCTCGTCAGTCTCTGCTTGGGGCTACTTCAATAGCACACAAACCATAGCGATAGAACTTGGAACTACATTATTGTGCCAAGTTTCAAAGAGCTAGCACAAACCGTGTTTGATTGAGAGTTCCAACTATATGTATCCATATAGGAGAAAACAGAGTGAAACCTAAACATGAAAACTTTTACTGCAAAGGAACGGTTTAACCTAGAAGAACGAAATTTGGTGAGCCAAGTGGGATTGGTGTACTGATCATTAAATGGAAGTATCATCAAGACTGGTTGAAAAAATGTTTGCTGAGATTTCAGGAAACTCGCAGTTTTTGGAAGCCTGGCAACCCCTTTCTATGAAAGGGATTCTCGTCAGTCTCTGCTTGGGGCTACTTCAATAGCACACAAACCTTAGCGATAGAACTTGGAACTACATTATTGTGCCAAGTTTCAAAGAGCTAGCACAAACCGTGTTTGATTTAGAGTTCCAACTACATGTATCCATATAGGAGAAAACAGAGTGAAACCTAAACATGAAAACGGTTACTGCAAAGGAACGGTTTAACCTAGAAGAACGAAATTTGGTGAGCCAAGTGGGATTGGTGTACTGATCATTAAATGGAAGTATCATCAAGATTGGGTGAAAAAATGTTTGCTGAGATTTCTGGAAACTCGCAGTTTTTTGGAAGCTTGGCAACCCCTTTCAATGAAAGGGATTCTCGTCAGTCTCTGCTTGGGGCTTCTTCAATAGCACACAAACCCTAGCGATAGAACTTGGAACTACATTATTGGGCCAAGTTTCAAAGAGCTAGCACAAACCGTGTTTGATTTAGAGTTCAAACTACATGTATCTATATAGGAGAAAATAGAGTGAAACCTAAATATGAAAACGATTACTACAAAGGAACGGTTTAACCTAGAAGAACGAAATTTGGTGAGCCAAGTGGGATTGGTGTACTGATCATTAAATAGAAGTATCATCAAGATTGGGTGAAAAAATATTTGCTGAGATTTCAGGAAACACGTAGTTTTTGGAAGCTTGGCAACCCCTTTCAATGAACGTGATTCTCGTCAGTCTCTGCTTGGGGCTACTTCAATAGCACACAAACCATAGCGATAGAACTTGGAACTACATTATTGTGCCAAGTTTCAAAGAGCCAGCACAAACCGTGTTTGATTTAGAGTTCCAACTACATGTATCCATATAGGAGAAAACAGAGTGAAACCTAAACATGAAAATGGTTACTGCAAAGGAACAGTTTAACCTAGAAGAACAAAATTTGGTGAGCCAAGTGAGATTGGTGTACTGATCATTAAATGGAAGTATCATCAAGATTGGGTGAAAAAATGTTAGCTGAGATTTCTGGAAACTCGCAGTTTTTTGGAAGCTTGGCAACCCCTTTCAATGAAAGGGATTCTCGTCAGTCTCTGCTTGGGGCTACTTCAATAGCACACAAACCCTAGCGATAGAACTTGAATCTACATTATTGTGCCAAGTTTCAAAGAGCTAGCACAAACCGTGTTTGATTTAGAGTTCAAACTACATGTATCTATATAGGAGAAAATAGAGTGAAACCTAAATATGAAAACGATTACTACAAAGGAACGGTTTAACCTAGAAGAACGAAATTTGGTGAGCCAAGTGGGATTGGTGTACTGATCATTAAATAGAAGTATCATCAAGATTGGGTGAAAAAATATTTGCTGAGATTTCAGGAAACTCGTAGTTTTTTGGAAGCTTGGCAACCCCTTTCAATGAACGTGATTCTCGTCAGTCTCTGCTTGGGGCTACTTCAATAGCACACAAACCATAGCGATAGAACTTGGAACTACATTATTGTGCCAAGTTTCAAAGAGCCAGCACAAACCGTGTTTGATTTAGAGTTCCAACTACATGTATCCATATAGGAGAAAACAGAGTGAAACCTAAACATGAAAATGGTTACTGCAAAGGAACGGTTTAACCTAGAAGAACAAAATTTGGTGAGCCAAGTGGGATTGGTGTACTGATCATTAAATGGAAGTATCATCAAGATTGGGTGAAAAAATGTTAGCTGAGATTTCAGGAAACTCGTAGTTTTTTGGAAGCTTGGCAACCCCTTTCAATGAAAGGGATTCTCGTCAGTCTCTGCTTGGGGCTACTTCAATAGCACACAAACCATAGTGATACAACTTGGAACTACATTATTGTGCCAAGTTTCAAAGAGCTAGCACAAACCGTGTTTGATTTAGAGTTCCAACTACATGTATCCATATAGGAGAAAACAGAGTGAAACCTAAACATGAAAACGGTTACTGCAAAGGAACGGTTTAACCTAGAAGAACGAAATTTGGTGAGCCAAGGTGGATTGGTGTACTGATCATTAAATGGAAGTATCATCAAGATTGGGTGAAAAAATGTTAGCTGAGATTTCAGGAAACTCGCAGTTTTTTTGGAAGCTTGGCAACCCCTTTCAATGAAAGGGATTCTCGTCAGTCTCTGCTTGGTGCTACTTCAATAGCACACAAACCATAGCGATAGAACTTGGAACTACATTATTGTGCCAAGTTTCAAAGAGCTAGCACAAACCGTGTTTGATTTAGAGTTCCAACTACATGTATCCATATAGGAGAAAACAGAGTGAAACCTAAACATGAAAACGGTTACTGCAAAGGAACGGTTTAACCTAGAAGAACGAAATTTGGTGAGCCAAGTGGGATTCGTGTACTGATCACTACCTGCAAGTATCATCAAGATTGGGTGAAAAAATGTTTGCTGAGATTTCAGGAAACTCGCAGTTTTTTGGAAGCTTGGCAACCCCTTTCAATGAAAGGGATTCTCGTCAGTCTCTGCTTGGGGCTACTTCAATAGCACACAAACCATAGCGATAGAACTTGGAACTACATTATTGTGCCAAGTTTCAACGAGCTAGCACAAACCGTGTTTGATTTAGAGTTCCAACTACATGTATCTATATAGGAGAAAACAGAGTGAAACCTAAATATGAAAACGATTACTGCAAAGGAACGGTTTAACCTAGAAGAACGAAACTTGGTGAGCCAAGTGGGATTGGTGTACTGATCATTAAATGGAAGTATCATCAAGATTGGGTGAAAAAATGTTTGCTGAGATTTCAGGAAACTCGTAGTTTTTTGGAAGCTTGATAACCCCTTTCAATGAAAGGGATTCTCGTCAGTCTCTGCTTGGGGCTACTTCAATAGCACACAAACCATAGCCATAGAACTTGGAACTACATTATTGTGCCAAGTTTCAAAGAGCTAGCACAAACCTTGTTTGATTTAGAGTTCCAACTACATGTATCCATATAGGATAAAATAGAGTGAAACCTAAACATGAAAACGGTTACTGCAAAGGAACGGTTTAACCTAGAAGAACGAAATTTGGTGAGCCAAGTGGGATTGGTGTACTGATCATTAAATAGAAGTATCATCACGATTGGGTGAAAAAATATTTGCTGAGATTTCAGGAAACTCGTAGTTTTTTGGAAGCTTGGCAACCCCTTTCAATGAAAGTGATTTTCGTCAGTCTCTGCTTGGGGCTACTTCAATAGCACACAAACCATAGCGATAGAACTTGGAACTACATTATTGTGCCAAGTTTCAAAGAGCTAGCACAAACCGTGTTTGAATTAGAGTTCCAACGACATGTATCCATATAGGAGAAAACAGAGTGAAACCTAAACATGAAAATGGTTACTGCAAAGGAACGGTTTAACCTAGAAGAACGAAATTTGGTGAGCCAAGGTGGATTGGTGTACTGATCATTAAATGGAAGTATCATCAAGATTGGGTGAAAAAATGTTTGCTGAGATTTCAGGAAACTCGCAGTTTTTTGGAAGCTTGGCAACCCCTTTCAATGAAAGGATTTCTCGTAAGTCTCTGCTTGGGGCTACTTCAATAGCACACAAACCATAGCGATAGAACTTGGAACTACATTATTGTGCCAAGTTTCAAAGAGCCAGCACAAACCGTGTTTGATTTAGAGTTCCAACTACATGTATCCATATAGGAGAAAACAGAGTGAAACCTAAACATGAAAATGGTTACTGCAAAGGAACGGTTTAACCTAGAAGAACAAAATTTGGTGAGCCAAGTGGGATTGGTGTACTGATCATTAAATGGAAGTATCATCAAGATTGGGTGAAAAAATGTTAGCTGAGATTTCAGGAAACTCGTAGTTTTTTGGAAGCTTGGCAACCCCTTTCAATGAAAGGGATTCTCGTCAGTCTCTGCTTGGGGCTACTTCAATAGCACACAAACCATAGTGATACAACTTGGAACTACATTATTGTGCCAAGTTTCAAAGAGCTAGCACAAACCGTGTTTGATTTAGAGTTCCAACTACATGTATCCATATAGGAGAAAACAGAGTGAAACCTAAACATGAAAACGGTTACTGCAAAGGAACGGTTTAACCTAGAAGAACGAAATTTGGTGAGCCAAGGTGGGATTGGTGTACTGATCATTAAATGGAAGTATCATCAAGATTGGGTGAAAAAATGTTAGCTGAGATTTCAGGAAACTCGCAGTTTTTTGGAAGCTTGGCAACCCCTTTCAATGAAAGGGATTCTCGTCAGTCTCTGCTTGGTGCTACTTCAATAGCACACAAACCATAGCGATAGAACTTGGAACTACATTATTGTGCCAAGTTTCAAAGAGCTAGCACAAACCGTGTTTGATTTAGAGTTCCAACTACATGTATCCATATAGGAGAAAACAGAGTGAAACCTAAACATGAAAACGGTTACTGCAAAGGAACGGTTTAACCTAGAAGAACGAAATTTGGTGAGCCAAGTGGGATTCGTGTACTGATCACTACCTGCAAGTATCATCAAGATTGGGTGAAAAAATGTTTGCTGAGATTTCAGGAAACTCGCAGTTTTTTGGAAGCTTGGCAACCCCTTTCAATGAAAGGGATTCTCGTCAGTCTCTGCTTGGGGCTACTTCAATAGCACACAAACCCTAGCGATAGAACTTGAATCTACATTATTGTGCCAAGTTTCAAAGAGCTAGCACAAACCGTGTTTGATTTAGAGTTCAAACTACATGTATCTATATAGGAGAAAATAGAGTGAAACCTAAATATGAAAACGATTACTACAAAGGAACGGTTTAACCTAGAAGAACGAAATTTGGTGAGCCAAGTGGGATTGGTGTACTGATCATTAAATAGAAGTATCATCAAGATTGGGTGAAAAAATATTTGCTGAGATTTCAGGAAACTCGTAGTTTTGTGGAAGCTTGGCAACCCCTTTCAATGAACGTGATTCTCGTCAGTCTCTGCTTGGGGTACTTCAATAGCACACAAACCATAGCGATAGAACTTGGAACTACATTATTGTGACAAGTTTCAAAGAGCCAGCACAAACCGTGTTTGATTTAGAGTTCCAACTACATGTATCCATATAGGAGAAAACAGAGTGAAACCTAAACATGAAAACGGTTACTGCAAAGGAACGGTTTAACCTAGAAGAACAAAATTTGGTGAGCCAAGTGGGATTGGTGTACTGATCATTAAATGGAAGTATCATCAAGATTGGGTGAAAAAATGTTAGCTGAGATTTCTGGAAACTCGTAGTTTTTTGGAAGCTTGGCAACCCCTTTCAATGAAAGGGATTCTCGTCAGTCTCTGCTTGGGGCTACTTCAATAGCACACAAACCATAGCGATACAACTTGGAACTACATTATTGTGCCAAGTTTCAAAGAGCTAGCACAAACCGTGTTTGATTTAGAGTTCCAACTACATGTATCCATATAGGAGAAAACAGAGTGAAACCTAAACATGAAAACGGTTACTGCAAAGGAACGGTTTAACCTAGAAGAACGAAATTTGGTGAGCCAAGTGGGATTCGTGTACTGATCACTACCTGCAAGTATCATCAAGATTGGGTGAAAAAATGTTTGCTGAGATTTCAGGAAACTCGCAGTTTTTTGGAAGCTTTGCAACCCCTTTCAATGAAAGGGATTCTCGTCAGTCTCTGCTTGGGGCTACTTCAATAGCACACAAACCATAGCGATAGAACTTGGAACTACATTATTGTGCCAAGTTTCAAAGAGCTAGCACAAACCGTGTTTGATTTAGAGTTCCAACTACATGTATCTATATAGGAGAAAACAGAGTGAAACCTAAATATGAAAACGATTACTGCAAAGGAACGGTTTAACCTAGAAGAACGAAATTTGGTGAGCCAAGTGGGATTGGTGTACTGATCATTAAATGGAAGTATCATCAAGATTGGGTGAAAAAATGTTTGCTGAGATTTCAGGAAACTCGTAGTTTTTTGGAAGCTTGATAACCCCTTTCAATGAAAGGGATTCTCGTCAGTCTCTGCTTGGGGCTACTTCAATAGCACACAAACCATAGCGATAGAACTTGAAACTACATTATTGTGCCAAGTTTCAAACAGCTAGCACAAACCGTGTTTGATTTAGAGTTCCAACTACGTGTATCCATATAGGATAAAACAGAGTGAAACCTAAACATGAAAACGGTTACTGCAAAGGAACGGTTTAACCTAGAAGAACGAAATTTGGTGAGCCAAGTGGGATTGGTGTACTGATCATTAAATAGAAGTATCATCACGATTGGGTGAAAAAATATTTGCTGAGATTTCAGGAAACTCGTAGTTTTTTGGAAGCTTGGCAACCCCTTTCAATGAAAGTGATTTTCGTCAGTCTCTGCTTGGGGCTACTTCAATAGCACACAAACCATAGCGATAGAACTTGGAACTACATTATTGTGCCAAGTTTCAAAGAGCTAGCACAAACCGTGTTTGAATTAGAGTTCCAACGACATGTATCCATATAGGAGAAAACAGAGTGAAACCTAAACATGAAAACGGTTACTGCAAAGGAACGGTTTAACCTAGAAGAACGAAATTTGGTGAGCCAAGTGGGATTGGTGTACTGATCATTAAATGGAAGTATCATCAAGATTGGGTGAAAATATGTTTGCTGAGATTTCTGGAAACTCGCAGTTTTTTGGAAGCTTGGCAACCCTTTCAATGAAAGGGATTCTCGTCAGTCTCTGCTTGGGGCTACTTCAATAGCACACAAACCCTAGCGATAGAACTTGAATCTACATTATTGTGCCAAGTTTCAAAGAGCTAGCACAAACCGTGTTTGATTTAGAGTTCAAACTACATGTATCTATATAGGAGAAAATAGAGTGAAACCTAAATATGAAAACGATTACTACAAAGGAACGGTTTAACCTAGAAGAACGAAATTTGGTGAGCCAAGTGGGATTGGTGTACTGATCATTAAATAGAAGTATCATCAAGATTGGGTGAAAAAATATTTGCTGAGATTTCAGGAAACTCGTAGTTTTTTGGAAGCTTGGCAACCCCTTTCAATGAACGTGATTCTGGTCAGTCTCTGCTTGGGGCTACTTCAATAGCACACAAACCATAGCGATAGAACTTGGAACTACATTATTGTGCCAAGTTTCAAAGAGCCAGCACAAACCGTGTTTGATTTAGAGTTCCAACTACATGTATCCATATAGGAGAAAACAGAGTGAAACCTAAACATGAAAATGGTTACTGCAAAGGAACGGTTTAACCTAGAAGAACAAAATTTGGTGAGCCAAGTGGGATTGGTGTACTGATCATTAAATGGAAGTATCATCAAGATTGGGTGAAAAAATGTTAGCTGAGATTTCAGGAAACTCGTAGTTTTTTGGAAGCTTGGCAACCCCTTTCAATGAAAGGGATTCTCGTCAGTCTCTGCTTGGGGCTACTTCAATAGCACACAAACCATAGCGATACAACTTGGAACTACATTATTGTGCCAAGTTTCAAAGAGCTAGCACAAACCGTGTTTGATTTAGAGTTCCAACTACATGTATCCATATAGGAGAAAACAGAGTGAAACCTAAACATGAAAACGGTTACTGCAAAGGAACGGTTTAACCTAGAAGAACGAAATTTGGTGAGCCAAGGTGGATTGGTGTACTGATCATTAAATGGAAGTATCATCAAGATTGGGTGAAAAAATGTTAGCTGAGATTTCAGGAAACTCGCAGTTTTTTGGAAGCTTGGCAACCCCTTTCAATGAAAGGGATTCTCGTCAGTCTCTGCTTGTGGCAACTTCAATAGCACACAAACCATAGCGATAGAACTTGGAACTACATTATTGTGCCAAGTTTCAAAGAGCTAGCACAAACCGTGTTTGATTTAGAGTTCCAACTACATGTATCCATATAGGAGAAAACAGAGTGAAACCTAAACATGAAAACGGTTACTGCAAAGGAACGGTTTAACCTAGAAGAACGAAATTTGGTGAGCCAAGTGGGATTCGTGTACTGATCACTACCTGCAAGTATCATCAAGATTGGGTGAAAAAATGTTTGCTGAGATTTCAGGAAACTCGCAGGTTTTTGGAAGCTTGGCAACCCCTTTCAATGAAAGGGATTCTTGTCAGTCTCTGCTTGGGGCTACTTCAATAGCACACAAACCATAGCGATAGAACTTGGAACTACATTATTGTGCCAAGTTTCAAAGAGCTAGCACAAACCGTGTTTGATTTAGAGTTCCAACTACATGTATCTATATAGGAGAAAACAGAGTGAAACCTAAATATGAAAACGATTACTGCAAAGGAACGGTTTAACCTAGAAGAACGAAATTTGGTGAGCCAAGTGGGATTGGTGTACTGATCATTAAATGGAAGTATCATCAAGATTGGGTGAAAAAATGTTTGCTGAGATTTCAGGAAACTCGTAGTTTTTTGGAAGCTTGATAACCCCTTTCAATGAAAGGGATTCTCGTCAGTCTCTGCTTGGGGCTACTTCAATAGCACACAAACCATAGCCATAGAACTTGGAACTACATTATTGTGCCAAGTTTCAAAGAGCTAGCACAAACCGTGTTTGATTTAGAGTTCCAACTACATGTATCCATATAGGATAAAACAGAGTGAAACCTAAACATGAAAACGGTTACTGCAAAGGAACGGTTTAACCTAGAAGAACGAAATTTGGTGAGCCAAGGTGGATTGGTGTACTGATCATTAAATGGAAGTATCATCAAGATTGGGTGAAAAAATGTTTGCTGAGATTTCAGGAAACTCGCAGTTTTTTGGAAGCTTGGCAACCCCTTTCAATGAAAGGGATTCTCGTCAGTCTCTGCTTGGGGCTACTTCAATAGCACACAAACCATAGCGATAGAACTTGGAACTACATTATTGTGCCAAGTTTCAAAGAGCTAGCACAAACCGTGTTTGATTGAGAGTTCCAACTACATGTATCCATATAGGAGAAAACAGAGTGAAACCGAAACATGAAAACGGTTACTGCAAAGGAACGTTTTAACCTAGAAGAACGAAATTTGGTGAGCCAAGTGGGATTGGTGTACTGATTATTAAATAGAAGTATCATCACGATTGGGTGAAAAAATGTTTGCTGAGATTTCAGGAAACTCGTAGTTTTTTGGAAGCTTGGCAACCCCTTTCAATGAAATTGATTCTCGTCAGTCTCTGCTTGGGGCTACTTCAATAGCACACAAACCATAGCGATAGAACTTGGAACTACATTATTGTGCCAAGTTTCAAAGAGCTACCAAAAACCGTGTTTGATTTGGAGTTCCAACTACATGTATCCATATAGGAGAAAACAGAGTGAAACCTAAACATGAAAACGGTTACTGCAAAGGAACGGTTTAACCTAGAAGAACGAAATTTGGTGAGCCAATGTGGATTGGTGTACTGATCATTAAATGGAAGTATCATCAAGATTGGGTGAAAAAATGTTTGCTGATATTTCAGGAAACTCGTAGTTTTTTGGAAGCTTGGCAACCCCTTTCAATGAAAGGGAATCTCGTCAGTCTCTGCTTGGGGCTACTTCAATAGCACACAAACCATAGCGATAGAACTTGGAACTACATTATTGTGCCAAGTTTCAAAGAGCTAGCACAAACCGTGTTTGATTTAGAGTTCCAACTACATGTATCCATATAGGAGAAAACAGAGTGAAACCTAAACATGAAAACGGTTACTGCAAAGGAACGGTTTAACCTAGAAGAACGAAATTTGGTGAGCAAGTGGGATGGTGTACTGATCATTAAATGGAATTATCATCAAGATTGGGTGAAAAAATGTTAGCTGAGATTTCAGGAAACTCGTAGTTTTTTGGAAGCTTGGCAACCCATTTCAATGAAAGGCATTCTCGTCAGTCTCTGCTTGGGGCTACTTCAATAGCACACAAACCATAGCGATAGAACTTGGAACTACATTATTGTGCCAAGTTTCAAAGAGCTAGCACAAACCGTGTTTGATTTAGAGTTCCAACTACATGTATCCATATAGGAGAAAACAGAGTGAAACCTAAACATGAAAACGGTTACTGCAAAGGAACGGTTTAACCTAGAAGAACGAAATTTGGTGAGCCAAGTGGGATTGGTGTACTGATCATTAAATGGAAGTATCATCAAGACTGGGTGAAAAAATGTTTGCTGAGATTTCAGGAAACTCGCAGTTTTTTGGAAGCTTGGCAACCCCTTTCTATGAAAGGGATTCTCGTTAGTCTCTGCTTTGGGCTACTTCAATAGCACACAAACCTTAGCGATAGAACTTGGAACTACATTATTGTGCCAAGTTTCAAAGAGCTAGCACAAACCGTGTTGATTTAGAGTTCCAACTACATGTATCCATATAGGAGAAAACAGAGTGAAACCTAAACATGAAAACGGTTACTGCAAAGGAACGGTTTAACCTAGAAGAACGAAATTTGGTGAGCCAAGTGGGATTGGTGTACTGATCACTACCTGCAAGTATCATCAAGATTGGGTGAAAAAATGTTTGCTGAGATTTCAGAAACTCGCAGTTTTTTGGAAGCTTGGCAACCCCTTTCAATGAAAGGGATTCTCGTCAGTCTCTGCTTGGGGCTACTTCAATAGCACACAAACCATAGCGATAGAACTTGGAACTACATTATTGTGCCAAGTTTCAAAGAGCTAGCACAAACCGTGTTTGATTGAGAGTTCCAACTATATGTATCCATATAGGAGAAAACAGAGTGAAACCTAAACATGAAAACTTTTACTGCAAAGGAACGGTTTAACCTAGAAGAACGAAATTTGGTGAGCCAAGTGGGATTGGTGTACTGATCATTAAATGGAAGTATCATCAAGACTGGTTGAAAAAATGTTTGCTGAGATTTCAGGAAACTCGCAGTTTTTTGGAAGCCTGGCAACCCCTTTCTATGAAAGGGATTCTCATCAGTCTCTGCTTGGGGCTACTTTAATAGCACACAAACCTTAGCGATAGAACTTGGAACTACATTATTGTGCCAAGTTTCAAAGAGCTAGCACAAACCGTGTTTGATTTAGAGTTCCAACTACATGTATCCATATAGGAGAAAACAGAGTGAAACCTAAACATGAAAACGGTTACTGCAAAGGAACGGTTTAACCTAGAAGAACGAAATTTGGTGAGCCAAGTGGGATTGGTGTACTGATCATTAAATGGAAGTATCATCAAGATTGGGTGAAAAAATGTTTGCTGAGATTTCTGGAAACTCGCAGTTTTTTGGAAGCTTGGCAACCCCTTTCAATGAAAGGGATTCTCGTCAGTCTCTGCTTGGGGCTACTTCAATAGCACACAAACCCTAGCGATAGAACTTGAATCTACATTATTGTGCCAAGTTTCAAAGAGCTAGCACAAACCGTGTTTGATTTAGAGTTCAAACTACATGTATCTATATAGGAGAAAATAGAGTGAAACCTAAATATGAAAACGATTACTACAAAGGAACGGTTAACCTAGAAGAACGAAATTTGGTGAGCCAAGTGGGATTGGTGTACTGATCATTAAATAGAAGTATCATCAAGATTGGGTGAAAAAATATTTGCTGAGATTTCAGGAAACACGTAGTTTTTGGAAGCTTGGCAACCCCTTTCAATGAACGTGATTCTCGTCAGTCTCTGCTTGGGGCTACTTCAATAGCACACAAACCATAGCGATAGAACTTGGAACTACATTATTGTGCCAAGTTTCAAAGAGCCAGCACAAACCGTGTTTGATTTAGAGTTCCAACTACATGTATCCATATAGGAGAAAGAGTGAAACCTAAACCTGAAAATGGTTACTGCAAAGGAACAGTTTAACCTAGAAGAACAAAATTTGGTGAGCCAAGTGAGATTGGTGTACTGATCATTAAATGGAAGTATCATCAAGATTGGGTGAAAAAATGTTAGCTGAGATTTCAGGAAACTCGTAGTTTTTTGGAAGCTTGGCAACCCCTTTCAATGAAAGGGATTCTCGTCAGTCTCTGCTTGGGGCTACTTCAATAGCACACAAACCATAGCGATACAACTTGGAACTACATTATTGTGCCAAGTTTCAAAGAGCTAGCACAAACCGTGTTTGATTTAGAGTTCCAACTACATGTATCCATATAGGAGAAAACAGAGTGAAACCTAAACATGAAAACGGTTACTGCAAAGGAACGGTTTAACCTAGAAGAACGAAATTTGGTGAGCCATGGTGGATTGGTGTACTGATCATTAAATGGAAGTATCATCAAGATTGGGTGAAAAAATGTTAGCTGAGATTTCAGGAAACTCGCAGTTTTTTTGGAAGCTTGGCAACCCCTTTCAATGAAAGGGATTCTCGTCAGTCTCTGCTTGGGGCTACTTCAATAGCACACAAACCATAGCGATAGAACTTGGAACTACATTATTGTGCCAAGTTTCAAAGAGCTAGCACAAACCGTGTTTGATTTAGAGTTCCAACTACATGTATCCATATAGGAGAAAACAGAGTGAAACCTAAACATGAAAACGGTTACTGCAAAGGAACGGTTTTAACCTAGAAGAACGAAATTTGGTGAGCCAAGTGGGATTCGTGTACTGATCACTACCTGCAAGTATCATCAAGATTGGGTGAAAAAATGTTTGCTGAGATTTCAGGAAACTCGCAGTTTTTGGAAGCTTGGCAACCCCTTTCAATGAAAGGGATTCTCGTCAGTCTCTGCTTGGGGCTACTTCAATAGCACACAAACCATAGCGATAGAACTTGGACCTACATTATTGTGCCAAGTTTCAAAGAGCTAGCACAAACCGTGTTTGATTTAGAGTTCCAACTACATGTATCTATATAGGAGAAAACAGAGTGAAACCTAAATATGAAAACGATTACTGCAAAGGAACGGTTTAACCTAGAAGAACGAAACTTGGTGAGCCAAGTGGGATTGGTGTACTGATCATTAAATGGAAGTATCATCAAGATTGGGTGAAAAAATGTTTGCTGAGATTTCAGGAAACTCGTAGTTTTTTGGAAGCTTGATAACCCCTTTCAATGAAAGGGATTCTCGTCAGTCTCTGCTTGGGGCTACTTCAATAGCACACAAACCATAGCCATAGAACTTGGAACTACATTATTGTGCCAAGTTTCAAAGAGCTAGCACAAACCGTGTTTGATTTAGAGTTCCAACTACATGTATCCATATAGGATAAAACAGAGTGAAACCTAAACATGAAAACGGTTACTGCAAAGGAACGGTTTAACCTAGAAGAATGAAATTTGGTGAGCCAAGTGGGATTGGTGTACTGATCATTAAATAGAAGTATCATCACGATTGGGTGAAAAAATATTTGCTGAGATTTCAGGAAACTCGTAGTTTTTTGGAAGCTTGGCAACCCCTTTCAATGAAAGTGATTTTCGTCAGTCTCTGCTTGGGGCTACTTCAATAGCACACAAACCATAGCGATAGAACTTGGAACTACATTATTGTGCCAAGTTTCAAAGAGCTAGCACAAACCGTGTTTGAATTAGAGTTCCAACGACATGTATCCATATAGGAGAAAACAGAGTGAAACCTAAACATGAAAACGGTTACTGCAAAGGAACGGTTTAACCTAGAAGAACGAAATTTGGTGAGCCAAGTGGGATTGGTGTACTGATCATTAAATGGAAGTATCATCAAGATTGGGTGAAAATATGTTTGCTGAGATTTCTGGAAACTCGCAGTTTTTTGGAAGCTTGGCAACCCCTTTCAATGAAAGGGATTCTCGTCAGTCTCTGCTTGGGGCTACTTCAATAGCACACATCCCTAGCGATAGAACTTGAATCTACATTATTGTGCCAAGTTTCAAAGAGCTAGCACAAACCGTGTTTGATTTAGAGTTCAAACTACATGTATCTATATAGGAGAAAATAGAGTGAAACCTAAATATGAAAACGATTACTACAAAGGAACGGTTTAACCTAGAAGAACGAAATTTGGTGAGCCAAGTGGGATTGGTGTACTGATCATTAAATAGAAGTATCATCAAGATTGGGTGAAAAAATATTTGCTGAGATTTCAGGAAACTCGTAGTTTTTTGGAAGCTTGGCAACCCCTTTCAATGAACGTGATTCTCGTCAGTCTCTGCTTGGGGCTACTTCAATAGCACACAAACCATAGCGATAGAACTTGGAACTACATTATTGTGCCAAGTTTCAAAGAGCCAGCACAAACCGTGTTTGATTTAGAGTTCCAACTACATGTATCCATATAGGAGAAAACAGAGTGAAACCTAAACATGAAAATGGTTACTGCAAAGGAACGGTTTAACTTAGAAGAACAAAATTTGGTGAGCCAAGTGGGATTGGTGTACTGATCATTAAATGGAAGTATCATCAAGATTGGGTGAAAAAATGTTAGCTGAGATTTCAGGAAACTCGTAGTTTTTTGGAAGCTTGGCAACCCCTTTCAATGAAAGGGATTCTCGTCAGTCTCTGCTTGGGGCTACTTCAATAGCACACAAACCATAGTGATACAACTTGGAACTACATTATTGTGCCAAGTTTCAAAGAGCTATCACAAACCGTGTTTGATTTAGAGTTCCAACTACATGTATCCATATAGGAGAAAACAGAGTGAAACCTAAACATGAAAACGGTTACTGCAAAGGAACGGTTTAACCTAGAAGAACGAAATTTGGTGAGCCAAGGTGGATTGGTGTACTGATCATTAAATGGAAGTATCATCAAGATTGGGTGAAAAAATGTTAGCTGAGATTTCAGGAAACTCGCAGTTTTTTTGGAAGCTTGGCAACCCCTTTCAATGAAAGGGATTCTCGTCAGTCTCTGCTTGGTGCTACTTCAATAGCACACAAACCATAGCGATAGAACTTGGAACTACATTATTGTGCCAAGTTTCAAAGAGCTAGCACAAACCGTGTTTGATTTAGAGTTCCAACTACATGTATCCATATAGGAGAAAACAGAGTGAAACCTAAACATGAAAACGGTTACTGCAAAGGAACGGTTTAACCTAGAAGAACGAAATTTGGTGAGCCAAGTGGGATTCGTGTACTGATCACTACCTGCAAGTATCATCAAGATTGGGTGAAAAAATGTTTGCTGAGATTTCAGGAAACTCGCAGTTTTTTGGAAGCTTGGCAACCCCTTTCAATGAAAGGGATTCTCGTCAGTCTCTGCTTGGGGCTACTTCAATAGCACACAAACCATAGCGATAGAACTTGGAACTACATTATTGTGCCAAGTTTCAAAGAGCTAGCACAAACCGTGTTTGATTTAGAGTTCCAACTACATGTATCTATATAGGAGAAAACAGAGTGAAACCTAAATATGAAAACGATTACTGCAAAGGAACGGTTTAACCTAGAAGAACGAAACTTGGTGAGCCAAGTGGGATTGGTGTACTGATCATTAAATGGAAGTATCATCAAGATTGGGTGAAAAAATGTTTGCTGAGATTTCAGGAAACTCGTAGTTTTTTGGAAGCTTGATAACCCCTTTCAATGAAAGGGATTCTCGTCAGTCTCTGCTTGGGGCTACTTCAATAGCACACAAACCATAGCCATAGAACTTGGAACTACATTATTGTGCCAAGTTTCAAAGAGCTAGCACAAACCGTGTTTGATTTAGAGTTCCAACTACATGTATCCATATAGGATAAAACAGAGTGAAACCTAAACATGAAAACGGTTACTGCAAAGGAACGGTTTAACCTAGAAGAATGAAATTTGGTGAGCCAAGTGGGATTGGTGTACTGATCATTAAATAGAAGTATCATCACGATTGGGTGAAAAAATATTTGCTGAGATTTCAGGAAACTCGTAGTTTTTTGGAAGCTTGGCAACCCCTTTCAATGAAAGTGATTTTCGTCAGTCTCTGCTTGGGGCTACTTCAATAGCACACAAACCATAGCGATAGAACTTGGAACTACATTATTGTGCCAAGTTTCAAAGAGCTAGCACAAACCGTGTTTGAATTAGAGTTCCAACGACATGTATCCATATAGGAGAAAACAGAGTGAAACCTAAACATGAAAACGGTTACTGCAAAGGAACGGTTTAACCTAGAAGAACGAAATTTGGTGAGCCAAGTGGGATTGGTGTACTGATCATTAAATGGAAGTATCATCAAGATTGGGTGAAAATATGTTTGCTGAGATTTCTGGAAACTCGCAGTTTTTTGGAAGCTTGGCAACCCCTTTCAATGAAAGGGATTCTCGTCAGTCTCTGCTTGGGGCTACTTCAATAGCACACATCCCTAGCGATAGAACTTGAATCTACATTATTGTGCCAAGTTTCAAAGAGCTAGCACAAACCGTGTTTGATTTAGAGTTCAAACTACATGTATCTATATAGGAGAAAATAGAGTGAAACCTAAATATGAAAACGATTACTACAAAGGAACGGTTTAACCTAGAAGAACGAAATTTGGTGAGCCAAGTGGGATTGGTGTACTGATCATTAAATAGAAGTATCATCAAGATTGGGTGAAAAAATATTTGCTGAGATTTCAGGAAACTCGTAGTTTTTTGGAAGCTTGGCAACCCCTTTCAATGAACGTGATTCTCGTCAGTCTCTGCTTGGGGCTACTTCAATAGCACACAAACCATAGCGATAGAACTTGGAACTACATTATTGTGCCAAGTTTCAAAGAGCCAGCACAAACCGTGTTTGATTTAGAGTTCCAACTACATGTATCCATATAGGAGAAAACAGAGTGAAACCTAAACATGAAAATGGTTACTGCAAAGGAACGGTTTAACCTAGAAGAACAAAATTTGGTGAGCCAAGTGGGATTGGTGTACTGATCATTAAATGGAAGTATCATCAAGATTGGGTGAAAAAATGTTAGCTGAGATTTCAGGAAACTCGTAGTTTTTTGGAAGCTTGGCAACCCCTTTCAATGAAAGGGATTCTCGTCAGTCTCTGCTTGGGGCTACTTCAATAGCACACAAACCATAGTGATACAACTTGGAACTACATTATTGTGCCAAGTTTCAAAGAGCTAGCACAAACCGTGTTTGATTTAGAGTTCCAACTACATGTATCCATATAGGAGAAAACAGAGTGAAACCTAAACATGAAAACGGTTACTGCAAAGGAACGGTTTAACCTAGAAGAACGAAATTTGGTGAGCCAAGGTGGATTGGTGTACTGATCATTAAATGGA
Organism: Urocitellus parryii; assembly: GCF_045843805.1. NCBI lineage: Eukaryota > Metazoa > Chordata > Mammalia > Rodentia > Sciuridae > Urocitellus > Urocitellus parryii. The sequence continues at coordinate 29,455 of NW_027552471.1, read as the reverse complement.
AGTATCATCAAGATTGGGTGAAAAAATGTTAGCTGAGATTTCAGGAAACTCGCAGTTTTTTTGGAAGCTTGGCAACCCCTTTCAATGAAAGGGATTCTCGTCAGTCTCTGCTTGGTGCTACTTCAATAGCACACAAACCATAGCGATAGAACTTGGAACTACATTATTGTGCCAAGTTTCAAAGAGCTAGCACAAACCGTGTTTGATTTAGAGTTCCAACTACATGTATCCATATAGGAGAAAACAGAGTGAAACCTAAACATGAAAACGGTTACTGCAAAGGAACGGTTTAACCTAGAAGAACGAAATTTGGTGAGCCAAGTGGGATTCGTGTACTGATCACTACCTGCAAGTATCATCAAGATTGGGTGAAAAAATGTTTGCTGAGATTTCAGGAAACTCGCAGTTTTTTGGAAGCTTGGCAACCCCTTTCAATGAAAGGGATTCTCGTCAGTCTCTGCTTGGGGCTACTTCAATAGCACACAAACCATAGCGATAGAACTTGGAACTACATTATTGTGCCAAGTTTCAACGAGCTAGCACAAACCGTGTTTGATTTAGAGTTCCAACTACATGTATCTATATAGGAGAAAACAGAGTGAAACCTAAATATGAAAACGATTACTGCAAAGGAACGGTTTAACCTAGAAGAACGAAACTTGGTGAGCCAAGTGGGATTGGTGTACTGATCATTAAATGGAAGTATCATCAAGATTGGGTGAAAAAATGTTTGCTGAGATTTCAGGAAATTCGTAGTTTTTTGGAAGCTTGATAACCCCTTTCAATGAAAGGGATTCTCGTCAGTCTCTGCTTGGGGCTACTTCAATAGCACACAAACCATAGCCATAGAACTTGGAACTACATTATTGTGCCAAGTTTCAAAGAGCTAGCACAAACCGTGTTTGATTTAGAGTTCCAACTACATGTATCCATATAGGATAAAATAGAGTGAAACCTAAACATGAAAACGGTTACTGCAAAGGAACGGTTTAACCTAGAAGAACGAAATTTGGTGAGCCAAGTGGGATTGGTGTACTGATCATTAAATAGAAGTATCATCACGATTGGGTGAAAAAATATTTGCTGAGATTTCAGGAAACTCGTAGTTTTTTGGAAGCTTGGCAACCCCTTTCAATGAAAGTGATTTTCGTCAGTCTCTGCTTGGGGCTACTTCAATAGCACACAAACCATAGCGATAGAACTTGGAACTACATTATTGTGCCAAGTTTCAAAGAGCTAGCACAAACCGTGTTTGAATTAGAGTTCCAACGACATGTATCCATATAGGAGAAAACAGAGTGAAACCTAAACATGAAAATGGTTACTGCAAAGGAACGGTTTAACCTAGAAGAACGAAATTTGGTGAGCCAAGGTGGATTGGTGTACTGATCATTAAATGGAAGTATCATCAAGATTGGGTGAAAAAATGTTTGCTGAGATTTCAGGAAACTCGCAGTTTTTTGGAAGCTTGGCAACCCCTTTCAATGAAAGGATTTCTCGTAAGTCTCTGCTTGGGGCTACTTCAATAGCACACAAACCATAGCGATAGAACTTGGAACTACATTATTGTGCCAAGTTTCAAAGAGCTAGCACAAACCGTGTTTGATTGAGAGTTCCAACTACATGTATCCATATAGGAGAAAACAGAGTGAAACCGAAACATGAAAACGGTTACTGCAAAGGAACGTTTTAACCTAGAAGAACGAAATTTGGTGAGCCAAGTGGGATTGGTGTACTGATTATTAAATAGAAGTATCATCATTATTGGGTGAAAAAATGTTTGCTGAGATTTCAGGAAACTCGTAGTTTTTTGGAAGCTTGGCAACCCCTTTCAATGAAATTGATTCTCGTCAGTCTCTGCTTGGGGCTACTTCAATAGCACACAAACCATAGCGATAGAACTTGGAACTACATTATTGTGCCAAGTTTCAAAGAGCTACCAAAAACCGTGTTTGATTTGGAGTTCCAACTACATGTATCCATATAGGAGAAAACAGAGTGAAACCTAAACATGAAAACGGTTACTGCAAAGGAACGGTTTAACCTAGAAGAACGAAATTTGGTGAGCCAAGGTGGATTGGTGTACTGATCATTAAATGGAAGTATCATCAAGATTGGGTGAAAAAATGTTTGCTGAGATTTCAGGAAACTCGTAGTTTTTTGGAAGCTTGGCAACCCCTTTCAATGAAAGGGATTCTCGTCAGTCTCTGCTTGGGGCTACTGCAATAGCACACAAACCATAGCGATAGAACTTGGAACTACATTATTGTGCCAAGTTTCAAAGAGCTAGCACAAACCGTGTTTGATTTAGAGTTCCAACTACATGTATCCATATAGGAGAAAACAGAGTGAAACCTAAACATGAAAACGGTTACTGCAAAGGAACGGTTTAACCTAGAAGAACGAAATTTGGTGAGCCAAGTGGGATTGGTGTACTGATCATTAAATGGAATTATCATCAAGATTGGGTGAAAAAATGTTAGCTGAGATTTCAGGAAACTCGTAGTTTTTTGGAAGCTTGGCAACCCCTTTCAATGAAAGGGATTCTCGTCAGTCTCTGCTTGGGGCTATTTCAATAGCACACAAACCATAGCGATACAACTTGGAACTACATTATTGTGCCAAGTTTCAAAGAGCAAGCACAAACCGTGTTTGATTTAGAGTTCCAACTACATGTATCCATATAGGAGAAAACAGAGTGAAACCTAAACATGAAAACGGTTACTGCAAAGGAACGGTTTAACCTAGAAGAACGAAATTTGGTGAGCCAAGTGGGACTCGTGTACTGATCATTAAATAGAAGTATCATCAAGATTGGGTGAAAAAATATTTGCTGAGATTTCAGGAAACTCGTAGTTTTTTGGAAGCTTGGCAACCCATTTCAATGAAAGGCATTCTCGTCAGTCTCTGCTTGGGGCTACTTCAATAGCACACAAACCATAGCGATAGAACTTGGAACTACATTATTGTGCCAAGTTTCAAAGAGCTAGCACAAACCGTGTTTGATTTAGAGTTCCAACTACATGTATCCATATAGGAGAAAACAGAGTGAAACCTAAACATGAAAACGGTTACTGGAAAGAAGCGGTTTAACCTAGAAGAACGAAATTTGGTGAGCCAAGTGGGATTCGTGTACTGATCATTAAATGGAAGTATCATCAAGATTGGGTGAAAAAATGTTTGCTGAGATTTCAGGAAACTCGCAGTTTTTTGGAAGCTTGGCAACCCCTTTCAATGAAAGGGATTCTCGTCAGTCTCTGCTTGGGGATACTTCAATAGCACACAAACCATAGCGATAGAACTGGAACTACATTATTGTGCCAAGTTTCAAAGAGCCAGCACAAACCGTGTTTGATTTAGAGTTCCAACTACATGTATCCATATAGGAGAAAACAGAGTGAAACCTAAACATAAAAATGGTTACTGCAAAGGAACGGTTTAACCTAGAAGAACGAAATTTGGTGAGCCAAGGTGGATTGGTGTACTGATATTAAATGGAAGTATCATCAAGATTGGGTGAAAAAATGTTAGCTGAGATTTCAGGAAACTCGTAGTTTTTTGGAAGCTTGGCAACCCCTTTCAATGAAAGGGATTCTCGTCAGTCTCTGCTTGGGGCTACTTCAATAGCACACAAACCATAGATATAGAACTTGGAACTACATTATTGTGCCAAGTTTCAAAGAGCTAGCACAAACCGTGTTTGATTTAGAGTTCCAACTACATGTATCCATATAGGAGAAAACAGAGTGAAACCTAAACATGAAAACGGTTACTGCAAAGGAACGGTTTAACCTAGAAGAACGAAATTTGGTGAGCCAAGTGGGATTCGTGTACTGATCACTACCTGCAAGTATCATCAAGATTGGGAGAAAAAATGTTTGCTGAGATTTCTGGAAACTCGCAGTTTTTTGGAAGCTTGGCAACCCCTTTCAATGAAAGGGATTCTCGTCAGTCTCTGCTTGGGGCTATTTCAATAGCACACAAACCATAGCGATAGAACTTGGAACTACATTATTGTGCCAAGTTTCAAAGAGCTTGCACAAACCGTGTTTGATTGAGAGTTCCAACTACATGTATCTATATAGGAGAAAACAGAGTGAAACCTAAACATGAAAACGGTTACTGCAAAGGAACGTTTTAACCTAGAAGAACGAAATTTGGAGAGCCAAGTGGGATTGATGTAATGATCATTAAATGGAAGTATCATCAAGACTGGGTGAAAAAATGTTTGCTGATATTTCAGGAAACTCACAGTTTTTTGAAGCCTGGCAACCCCTTTCTATGAAAGGGATTCTCGTCAGTCTCTGCTTGGGGCTACTTCAATATCACACAAACCTTAGCGATAGAACTTGGAACTACATTATTGTGCCAAGTTTCAAAGAGCTAGCACAAACCGTGTTTGATTTAGAGTTCCAACTACATGTATCCATATAGGAGAAAACAGAGTGAAACCTAAACATGAAAACGGTTACTGCAAAGGAACGGTTTAACCTAGAAGAACGAAATTTGGTGAGCCAAGTGGGATTTGTGTACTGATCATTAAATGGAAGTATCATCAAGATTGGGTGAAAAAATGTTAGCTGAGATTTCAGGAAACTCGTAGTTTTTTGGAAGCTTGGCAACCCCTTTCAATGAAAGGGATTCTCGTCAGTCTCTGCTTGGGGCTACTTCAATAGCACACAAACCATAGCGATAGAACTTGGAACTACATTATTGTGCCAAGTTTCAAAGAGCTAGCACAAACCGTGTTTGATTTAGAGTTCCAAATACATGTATCCATATAGGAGAAAACAGAGTGAAACCTAAACATGAAAACGGTTACTGCAAAGGAACGGTTTAACCTAGAAGAACGAAATTTGGTGAGCCAAGTGGGATTCGTGTACTGATGACTACCTGCAAGTATCATCAAGATTGGGTGAAAAAATGTTTGCTGAGATTTCAGGAAACTCGCAGTTTTTTGGAAGCCTCCAACCCCTTTCAATGAAAGGGATTCTCGTCAGTCTCTGCTTGGGGCTACATCAATAGCACACAAACCATAGCGATAGAACTTGGAACTACATTATTGTGCCAAGTTTCAAAGAGCTTGCACAAACCGTGTTTGATTTAGAGTTCCAACTACATGTATCTATATAGGAGAAAACAGAGTGAAACCTAAACATGAAAACGGTTACTGCAAAGGAACGTTTTAACCTAGAAGAACGAAATTTGGTGAGCCAAGTGGGATTGCTGTACTGATCATTAAATGGAAGAATCATCAAGACTGGGTGAAAAAATGTTTGCTGAGATTTCAGGAAACTCGCAGTTTTTTGAAGCCTGGCAACCCCTTTCTATGAAAGGGATTCTCGTCAGTCTCTGCTTGGGGCTACTTCAATAGCACACAAACCATAGCGATAGAACTTGGAACTACATTATTGTGCCAAGTTTCAAAGAGCTAGCAAAAACCGTGTTTGATTTAGAGTTCCAAATACATGTATCCATATAGGAGAGAACAGAGTGAAACCTAAACATGAAAACGGTTACTGCAAAGGAACGGTTTAACCTAGAAGAACGAAATTTGGTGAGCCAAGTGGGATTTGTGTACTGATCATTAAATGGAAGTATCATCAAGATTGGGTGAAAAAATGTTTGCTTAGATTTCAGGAAACTCGTAGTTTTTTGGAAGCTTGGCAACCCCTTTCAATGAAAGGGATTCTCGTCAGTCTCTGCTTGGGGCTACTTCAATAACACACAAACCATAGTGATAGAACTTGGAACTACATTATTTTGCCAAGTTTCAAAGAGCTAGCACGAACCGTGTTTGATTTAGAGTTCCAACTACATGTATCCATATAGGAGAAAACAGACTGAAACCTAAACATGAAAACGGTTACTGCAAAGGAACGGATTAACCTAGAAGAACAAAATTTGGTGAGCCAAGTGGGATTGGTGTACTGATCATTAAATAGAAGTATCATCAAGATTGGTTGAAAAAATATTTGCTGAGATTTCAGGAAACTCGTAGTTTTTTGGAAGCTTGGCAACTCCTTTCAATGAAAGTGATTCTCGTCAGTCTCTGCTTGGGGCTACTTCAATAGCACACAAACCATAGCGATAGAACTTGGAACTATATTATTGTGCCAAGTTTCAAAGAGCCAGCACAAACCGTGTTTGATTTAGAGTTCCAACTATATGTAACCATATAGGAGAAAACAGAGTGAAACCGAAACATGAAAATGGTTACTGCAAAGGAACGGTTTAACCTAGAAGAACGAAATTTGGTGAGCCAAGGTGGATTGGTGTACTGATCATTAAATGGAAGTATCATCAAGATTGGGTGAAAAAATGTATGCTGAGATTTCAGGAAACTCGCAGTTTTTTGGAAGCTTGGCAACCCATTTCAATGAAAGGGATTCTCGTCAGTCTCTGCTTGGGGCTACTTCAATAGCACACAAACCATAGCGATAGAACTTGGAACTACATTATTGTGCCAAGTTTCAAAGAGCTAGCACAAACCGTGTTTGATTTAGAGTTCCAACTACATGTATCCATATAGGAGAAAACAGAGTGAAACCTAAACATGAAAACGGTTACTGCAAAGGAACGGTTTAACCTAGAAGAACGAAATTTGGTGAGCCAAGTGGGATTGGTGTACTGATCATTAAATGGAAGTATCATCAAGATTGGGTGAAAAAATGTTTGCTGAGATTTCAGGAAACTCGCAGTTTTTTGGAAGCCTCCAACCCCTTTCAATGAAAGTGATTCTCGTAAGTCTCTGCTTGGGGCTACTTCAATAGCACACAAACCCTATTGATAGAACTTGGAACTACATTATTGTGCCAAGTTTCAAAGAGCTTGCACAAACCGTGTTTGATTTAGAGTTCCAACTACATGTATCTATATAGGAGAAAACAGAGTGAAACCTAAACATGAAAACGGTTACTGCAAAGGAACGTTTTAACCTAGAAGAACGAAATTTGGTGAGCCAAGTGGGATTGGTGTACTGATCATTAAATGGAAGTATCATCAAGACTGGGTGAAAAAATGTTTGCTGAGATTTCAGGAAACTCACAGTTTTTTGGAAGCTTGGCAACCCCTTTCAATGAAAGGGATTCTCGTCAGTCTCTGCTTGGGGATACTTCAATAGCACACAAATCATAGCGACAGAACTTGGAACTACATTATTGTGCCAACTTTCAACGAGCTAGCACAAACCGTGTTGATTTAGAGTTCCAACTACATGTATCCATATAGGAGAAAACAGAGTGAAACCTAAACATGAAAAAGGTTACTGCAAAGGAACGGTTTAACCTAGAAGAACGAAATTTGGTGAGCCAAGTGGGATTGGTGTACTGATCATTAAATGGAAGTATCATCAAGACTGGGTGAAAAAATGTTTGCTGAGATTTCAGGAAACTCACAGTTTTTTGAAGCCTGGCAACCCCTTTCTATGAAAGGGATTCTCGTCAGTCTCTGCTTTGGGCTACTTCAATAGCACACAAACCATAGCGATAGAACTTGGAACTACAATATTGTGCCAAGTTTCAAAGAGCTAGCACAAACCGTGTTTGATTTAGAGTTCCAACTACATGTATCCATATAGGAGAGAACAGAGTGAAACCTAAACATGAAAACGGTTACTGCAAAGGAACGGTTTAACCTAGAAGAACGAAATTTGGTGAGCCAAGTGGGATTTGTGTACTGATCATTAAATGGAAGTATCATCAAGATTGGGTGAAAAAATGTTTCCTTAGATTTCAGGAAACTCGTAGTTTTTTGGAAGCTTGGCAACCCCTTTCAATGAAAGGGATTCTCGTCAGTCTCTGCTTGGGGCTACTTCAATAGCACACAAACCCTAGCGATAGAACTTGAAACTACATTATTGTGCCAAGTTTCAAAGAGCTAGCACAAACCATGTTTGATTTAGAGTTCCAACTACATGTATCTATATAGGAAAAAACAGAGTGAAACCTAAATATGAAAACGATTACTGCAAAGGAACGGTTTAACCTAGAAGAAGGAAATTTGGTGAGCCAAGTGTGATTGGTGTACTGATCATTAAATGGAAGTATCATCAAGATTGGGTGAAAAAATGTTTGCTGAGATTTCAGGAAACTCGTAGTTTTTTGGAAGCTTGATAACCCCTTTCAATGAAAGGTATTCTCGTCAGTCTCTGCTTGGGGCTACTTCAATAGCACACAAACCATAGCCATAGAACTTGGAACTACATTATTGTGCCAAGTTTCAAAGAGCTAGCACAAACCGTGTTTGATTTAGAGTTCCAACTACATGTATCCATATAGGAGAAAACAGAGTGAAACCTAAACATGAAAACGGTTACTGCAAAAGGAACTTTTTGACCTAGAAGAACGAAATTTGGTGAGCCAAGTGGGATGGTGTACTGATCATTAAATGGAAGTATCATCAAGATTGGGTGAAAAAATGTTTGCTGAGATTTCAGGAAACTCGTAGTTTTTTGGAAGCTTGATAACCCCTTTCAATGAAAGGGGATTCTCGTCAGTCTCTGTTGGGGCTACTTCTATAGCACACAAACCAAAGCGATAGAACTTGGAACTACATTATTGTGCCAAGTTTCAAAGAGCTAGCACAAACCGTGTTTGATTTAGAGTTCCAACTACATGTATCCTATAGGAGAAAACAGAGTGAAACCTAAACATGGAAAACGGTTACTGCAAAGGAACGGTTTAACCTAGAAGAACGAAATTTGGTGAGCCAAGTGGGATTCGTGTACTGATCACTACCTGCAGTATCATCAAGATTGAGTGAAAAAATGTTTGCTGCGATTTCTGGAAACTCGCAGTTTTTGGAAGCTTGGCAACCCCTTTCAATGAATGGGATTCTCGTCAGTCTCTGCTTGGGGCTACTTCAAAAGCACACAAACCATAGCGATAGAACTTGGAACTACAATTATTGTGCCAAGTTTAAAAGAGCTAGCAAAAACCGTGTTTGATTTAGAGTTCCAACTACACGTATCTATATAGGAGAAAACAGAGTGAAACCTAAACATGAAAAGGGTTACTGCAAAGGAACGTTTTAACCTAGAAGGAACGAAATTTGGTGAGCCAAGTGGGATTGGTGTACTGATCATTAAATGGAAGTATCATCAAGATTGGGTGAAAAATGTTTGCTGAGATTACAGGAAACTCGCAGTTTTTTGGAAGCCTGGCAACCCCTTTCAATGAAAGGGATTCTCGTCACTCTCTGCTTGGGGCTACTTCAATAGCACACAAACCATAGCGATAGAACTTGGAACTACATTATTGTGCCAAGTTTCAAAGAGCTAGCACAAACCGTGTTTGACTTAGAGTTCCAACTACATGTATCCATATAGGAGAAACAGAGTGAAACCTAAACATGAAAACGGTTACTGCAAAGGAACGGTTTAACCTAGAAGAACGAAATTTGGTGAGCCAAGTGGGATTGGTGTACTGATCATTAAATAGAAGTATCATCAAGATTGGGTGAAAAAATGTTTGCTGAGATTTCAGGAAACTCGTAGTTTTTTGGAAGCTTGGCAACCCCTTTCAATGAAAGGGATTCTCGTCAGTCTCTGCTTGGGGCTACTTCAATAGCACACAAACCATAGCGATAGAACTTGAAACTACATTATTGTGCCAGGTTTCAAAGAGCTAGCACAAACCGTGTTGATTTAGAGTTCCAACTACATGTATCTATATAGGAGAAAACAGAGTGAAACCTAAATATTGAAAACGATTACTGCAAAGGAACGGTTTAACCTAGAAGAACGAAATTTGGTGAGCCAAGTGGGATTGGTGTACAGATCATTAAATGCAAGTATCATCAAGACTGGGTGAAAAAATGTTTGCTGAGATTTCAGGAAACTCGCCGTTTTTTGGAAGCCTGGCACGCCTTTCTATGAAAGGGATTCTCGTCAGTCTCTGCTTGGGGCTACTTCAATAGCACACAAACCATAGCGATAGAACTTGGAACTACATTATTGTGCCAAGTTTCAAAGAGCTAGCACAAACCGTGTTTGATTTAGAGTTCCAACTACACGTATCTATATAGGAGAAAACAGAGTGAAACCTAAACATGAAAACGGTTACTGCAAGGAACGGTTTAACCTAGAAGAACGAAATTTGGTGAGCCAAGTGGGATTCGTGTACTGATCACTACCTGCAAGTATCATCAAGATTGGGTGAAAAAATGTTTGCTGAGATTTCAGGAAACTCGCAGTTTTTGGAAGCTTGGCAACCCCTTTCAATGAAAGGGATTCTCGTCAGTCTCTGCTTGGGGCTACTTCAATAGCACACAACCATAGCGATAGAACTTGGAACTACATTATTGTGCCAAGTTTCAAAGAGCTAGCACAAACCGTGTTTGATTTAGAGTTCCAACTACACGTATCTATATAGGAGAAAACAGAGTGAAACCTAAACATGAAAACGGTTACTGCAAAGGAACGTTTTAACCTAGAAGAACGAAATTTGGTGAGCCAAGTGGGATTGGTGTACTGATCATTAAATGGAAGTATCATCAAGATTGGGTGAAAAATGTTTGCTAAGATTTCAGGAAACTCGCAGTTTTTTGGAAGCCTCCAACCACTTTCAATGAAAGTGATTCTCGTCAGTCTCTGCTTGGGGCTACTTCAATAGCACACAAACCATAGCGATAGAACTTGAAAATACATTATTGTGCCAGGTTTCAAAGAGCTAGCACAAACCGTGTTTGATTTAGAGTTCCAACTACATGTATCCATATAGGAGAAAACAGAGTGAAACCTAAACATGAAAACGGTTACTGCAAATGAACGGTTTAACCTAGAAAGAACGAAATTTGGTGAGCCAAGTGGGATTGGTGTACTGATCATTAAATGGAAGTATCATCAAGATTGGGTGAAAAAATGTTTGCTGAGATTTCAGGAAACTGGTAGTTTTTTGGAAGCTTGGCAACCCTTTCAATGAAAGGGATTCTCGTCAGTATCTGCTTGGGGCTACTTCAATAGCACACAAACCATAGCCATAGAACTTGGAACTACATTATTGTGCCAAGTTTCAAAGTGCTAGCACAAACCGTGTTGATTTAGAGTTCCAACTACATTGTATCCATATAGGAGAAAACAGAGTGAAACCTAAACATGAAAACGGTTACTGCCAAGGAACGGTTTAACCTAGAAGAACGAAATTTGGTGAGCCAAGTGGGATTCGTGTACTGATCATTAAATGGAAGTATCATCAAGACTGGGTGAAAAAATGTTTGCTGAGATTTCAGGAAACTCGTAGTTTTTTGGAAGCCTGGCAACCCCTTTCTATGAAAGGGATTCTCGTCAGTCTCTGCTTGGGGCTAGTTCAATAGCACACAAACCATAGCGATAGAACTTGGAACTACATTATTGTGCCAAGTTTCAAAGAGCTAGCACAAAAAGTGTTTGATTTAGAGTTCCAACTACACGTATCCATATAGGAGAAAACAGAGTGAAACCTAAACATGAAAACGGTTACTGCAAAGGAACGGCTTACCTAGAAGAACAAAATTTGGTGAGCCAAGTGGGATTGGTGTACTGATCATTAAATAGAAGTATCATCAAGATTGGTTGAAAAAATATTTGCTGAGATTTCAGGAAACTCGTAGTTTTTTGGAAGCTTGGCAGCCCCTTTCAATGAAAGGGATTCTCGTCAGTCTCTGCTTGGGGCTACTTCAATAGCACACAAACCATAGCGATAGAACTTGGAACTACATTATTGTGCCAAGTTTCAAAGAGTAGCACAAACCGTGTTTGATTTAGAGTTCCAACTACATGTATCTATATAGAAGAAAACAGAGTGAAACCTAAACATGAAAACGGTTACTGCAAAGGAACAGTTTAACCTAGAAGAACGAAATTTGGTGAGCCAAGTGGGATTGGTGTACTGATCATTAAATGGAAGTATCATCAAGACTGGGTGAAAAAATGTTTGCTGAGATTTCAGGAAACTCGCAGTTTTTTGGAAGCCTGGCAACCCCTTTCTATGAAAGGGATTCTCTTCAGTCTCTGCTTGGGGCTAGTTCAGTAGCACACAAACCATAGCGATAGAACTTGGAACTACATTATTGTGCCAAGTTTCAAAGAGCTAGCACAAACCGTGTTTGATTTAGAGTTCCAACTACATGTATCCATATAGGAGAAAACAGAGTGAAACCTAAACATGGAAACGGTTACTGAAAGGAACTGTTTAACCTAGAAGAACGAAATTTGGTGAGCCAAGTGGGATTGGTGTACTGATCATTAAATGGAAGTATCATCAAGATTGGGTGAAAAAAATGTTTGCTGAGATTTCAGGAAACTCGTAGTTTTTTGGAAGCTTGGCAACCCCTTTCAATGAAAGGGATTCTCGTCAGTCTCTGCTTGGGGCTACTTCAATAGCACAAAAACCATAGCCATAGAACTTGGAACTACATTATTGTGCCAAGTTTCAAAGAGCTAGCACAAACCGTGTTTGATTTAGAGTTCCAACTACATGTATCCATATAGGAGAAAAACAGAGTGAAACCTAAACATGAAAACGGTCACTGCAAAGGAACGGTTTAACCTAGAGGAACGAAATTTTGTGAGCCAAGTGGGATTCGTGTACTGATCACTACCTGCAAGTATCATCAAGATTGGGTGAAAAAATGTTTGCTGAGATTTCAGGAACCTCGTAGTTTTTTGGAAGCTTGATAACCCCTTTCAATGAAAGGGATTCTCGTCAGTCTCTGCTTGGGGATACTTCAATAGCACACAAATCATAGCCATAGAACTTGGAACTACATTTTTGTGCCAAGTTTCAAAGAGCTAGCACAAACCGTGTTTGATTTAGAGTTCCAACTACACGTATCTATATAGGAGAAAACAGAGTGAAACCTAAACATGAAAACGGTTACTGCAAGGAACGGTTTAACCTAGAAGAACGACATTTGGTGAGCCAAGTGGGATTGGTGTACTGATCATTCAATGGAAGTATCATCAAGATTGGGTGAAAAAATGTTTGCTGAGATTTCAGGAAACTCGCAGTTTTTTGGAAGCCTCCAACCACGTTCAATGAAAGTGATTCTCGTCAGTCTCTGCTTGGGGCTATTTCAATAGCACACAAAACCATAGCGATAGAACTTGGAACTACATTATTGTGCCAAGCTTCAAAGAGGTAGCACAAACCATGTTTGATTTAGGTTCCAACTACATGTATCCATATAGGAGAAAACAGAGTGAAACCTAAACATAAAAACAGTTCCTGCAAAGGAACGGTTTAACCTAGAAGAACGAAATTTGGTGAGCCAAGTGGGATTTTGTACTGATCATTAAATGGAAGTATCATCAAGATTGGGTGAAAAAATGTTTGCTGAGATTTCAGGAAACTCGTAGTTTTTTGGAAGCTTGGCAACCCCTTTCAATGAAAGGGGATTCTCGTCAGTCTCTGCTTGGGGCTACTTCAATAGCACACAAACCATAGCGATAGAACTTGGAACTACATTATTGTGCCAAGTTTCAAAGAGCTAGCACAAACCGTGTTTGATTTAGAGTTCCAACTACATGTATCCATATAGGAGAAAACAGAGTGAAACCTAAACATGAAAACGGTTACTGCAAAGGAACAGTTTAACCTAGAAGAACGAAATTTGGTTGAGCCAAGTGGGATTGGTGTACTGATCATTAAATGGAAGTATCATCAAGATTGGGTGAAAAAATGTTTGCTGAGATTTCAGGAAACTCGTAGTTTTTGGAAGCTTGGCAACCCCTTTCAATGAAAGGTATTCTCCTCAGTCTCTGCTTGGGGCTACTTCAATAGCACACAAACCCTAGCGATAGAACTTGGAACTACATTATTGTGCCAGGTTTCAAAGAGCTAGCACAAACCGTGTTTTGATTTAGAGTTCCAACTACATGTATCTATATAGGAGAAAACAGAGTGAAACCTAAATATGAAAACGAATTACTGCAAAGGAACGGTTTAACCTAGAAGAACGAAATTTGGTGAGCCAAGTGGGATTGGTGTACTGATCATAAATGCAAGTATCATCAAGACTGGGTGAAAAAATGTTTTGCTGAGATTTCAGGAAACTCGCAGTTTTTTGGAAGCCTGGCAACGCCTTTCTATGAAAGGGACTCTCGTCAGTCTCTGCTTGGGGCTACTTCAATAGCACACAAACCATAGCGATAGAACTTGGAACTACATTATTGTGCCAAGTTTCAAAGAGCTAGCACAAACCGTGTTTGATTTAGAGTTCCAACTACATGTATCCATATAGGAGAAAACAGAGTGAAACCTAAACATGAAAACGGTTACTGCCAAGGAACGGTTTTAACCTAGAAGAACGAAATTTGGTGAGCCAAGTGGGATTCGTGTACTGATCATTAAATGGAAGTATACATCAAGACTGGGTGAAAAAATGTTTGCTGAGATTTCAGGAAACTCGTAGTTTTTTGGAAGCCTGGCACCCCTTTCTATGAAAGGGATTCTCGTCAGTCTCTGCTTGGGGCTAGATCAATAGCACACAAACCATAGCGATAGAACTTGGAACTACATCATTGTGCCAAGTTTCAAAGAGCTAGCACAAACCGTGTTTGACTTAGAGTTCCAACTACACGTATCCATATAGGAGAAAAACAGAGTGAAACCTAAACATGAAAACGGTTACTGCAAAGGAACTGGCTTAACCTAGAAGAACGAAATTTGGTGAGCCAAGTGGGATTGGTGTACTGATCATTAAATAGAAGTTCATCAAGACTGGGTGAAAAAATGTTTGCTGGGATTTCAGGAAACTCGCAGTTTTTTGGAAGCCTGGCAACCCCTTTCTATGAAAGGGATCTCTTCATTCTCTGCTTGGGGCTAGTTCAGTAGCACACAAACCATAGCGATAGAACTTGGAACTACATATTGTGCCAAGTTTCAAAGAGCTAGCACTAAACCGTGTTTGATTAGGGTTCCAACTACATGTATCCATATAGGAGAAAACAGAGTGAAACCTAAACATGAAAATGGTTACTGCAAAGGAACGGTTTAACCTAGAGGAACGAAATTTTGTGAGCCAAGTGGGATTCGTGTACTGATCACTACCTGCAAGTATCATCAAGATTGGGTGAAAAATGTTTGCTGAGATTTCAGGAAACTCGTAGTTTTTTGGAAGCTTGATATCCCCTTCAATGAAAGGGATTCTCGTCAGTCTCTGCTTTGGGGCTACTTCAAAAGCACACAAATCATAGCGACAGAACTTGGAACTTCATTATTGTGCCAAGTTTCAAAGAGCTAGCACAAACCGTGTTTGATTTAGGGTTCCAACTACATGTATCCATATAGGAGAAACAGAGTGAAACCTAAACATGAAAACGGTTACTGCAAAGGAACGGTTTAACCTAGAAGAACGAAATTTGGTGAGCCAAGTGGGATTGGTGTACTGATCATTAATTGGAAGTATCATCAAGATTGGGTGAAAAATGTTTGCTGAGATTTCAGGAAACTCGTAGTTTTTTGGAAGCTTGGCACCCTTTCAATGAAAGGATTCTCGTCAGTCACTGCTTGGGGCTACTTCAATAGCACACAACATAGCCATAGAACTTGGAACTACATTATTGTGCCAAGTTTCAAAGAGCTAGCACAAACCGTGTTTGATTTAGAGTTCCAACGACATGTATCCATATAGGAGAAAACAGAGTGAAACCTAAACATGAAAAACGGTCACTGCAAAGGAACGGTTTACCTAGAGGAACGAAATTTTGTGAGCCAAGTGGGATTCGTGTACTGATCACTACCTGCAAGTATCATCAAGATTGGGTGAAAAAATGTTTGCTGAGATTTCAGGAAACTCGTAGTTTTTTGGAAGCTTGATAACCCTTTCAATGAAAGGGATTCTCGTCAGTCTCTGCTTGGGGCTACTTCAATAGCACACAAATCATAGCGACAGAACTTGGAACTACATTATTGTGCCAAGTTTCAAAGAGCTAGCACAACCGTGTTTGATTTAGAGTTCCAACTACACGTATCCATATAGGAGAAAACAGAGTGAAACCTAAACATGAAAACGGTTACTGCAAAGGAACGGCTTAACCTAGAAGAACGAAATTTGGTGAGCCAAGTGGGATTGGTGTACTGATCATTAAATAGAAGTATCATCAAGATTGGGTGAAAAAATATTTGCTGAGATTTCTGGAAACTCGTAGTTTTTTGGAAGCTTGGCAGCCCCTTTCAATGAAAGGGATTCTCGTCAGTCTCTGCTTGGGGCTACTTCAATAGCACACAAACCATAGCGATAGAACTTGGAACTACATTATTGTGCCAAGTTTCAAAGAGCTAGCACAAACCGTGTTGATTTAGAGTTCCAACTACATGTATCTATATAGGAGAAAACAGAGTGAAACCTAAACATTAAAACGGTTACTGCAAAGGAACAGTTTAACCTAGAAGAACGAAATTTGGTGAGCCAAGTGGGATTGGTGTACTGATCATTAAATGGAAGTATCATCAAGACTGGGTGAAAAAATGTTTGCTGAGATTTCAGGAAACTCGCAGTTTTTTGGAAGCCTGGCAACGCCTTTCTATGAAAGGGATTCTCGTCAGTCTCTGCTTGGGGCTACTTCAATAGCACACAAACCATAGCGATAGAACTTGGAACTACATTATTGTGCCAAGTTTCAAAGAGCTAGCACAAACCGTGTTTGATTTAGAGTTCCAACTACATGTATCCATATAGGAGAAAACAGAGTGAAACTAAACATGAAAACGGTTACTGCAAAGGAACGGTTTTAACCTAGAAGAACGAAATTTGGTGAGCCAAGTGGGATTGGTGTACTGATCATTAAATGAAGTATCATCAAGATTGGGTGAAAAATGTTTGCTGAGATTTCAGGAAACTCGTAGTTTTTTGGAAGCTTGGCAACCCCTTTTCAATGAAAAGGGATTCTCGTCAGTCTGCTTGGGGCTACTTCAATAGCACACAAACCATAGCCATAGAACTTGGAACTACATTATTGTGCCAAGTTTCAAAGAGCTAGCACAAACCGTGTTTGATTTAGAGTTCCAACTACATGTATCCATATAGGAGAAAACAGAGTGAAACTAAACATGAAAACGGTCACTGCAAAGGAACGGTTTAACCTAGAGGAACGAAATTTTGTGAGCCAAGTGGATTCGTGTACTGATCACTACCTGCAAGTATCATCAAGATTGGGTGAAAAAATGTTTGCTGAGATTTCAAGGAAACTCGTAGTTTTTTGGAAGCTTGATAACCCCTTTCAAATGAAAGGGATTCTCGTCAGTCTCTGCTTGGGGCTACTTCAATAGCACACAAATCATAGCGACAGAACTTGCAACTACATTATTGTGCCAAGTTTCAAAGAGCTAGCACAAACCGTGTTTGATTTAGAGTTCCAACTACACGTATCTAAATAGGAGAAAACAGAGTGAAACCTAAACATGAAAACGGTTACTGCAAAGGAACGGTTTAACCTAGAAGAACGACATTTGGTGAGCCAAGTGGGATTGGTGTACTGATCATTAAATGGAAGTATCATCAAGACTGGGTGAAAAAAATGTTTGCTGAGATTTCAGGAAACTCGTAGTTTTTTGGAAGCCTGGCAACCCCTTTCTATGAAAGGGATTCTCGTCAGTCTCTGCTTGGGGCTAGATCAATAGCACACAAACCATAGCGATAGAACTTGGAACTACATTATTGTGCCAAGTTTCAAAGAGCTAGCACAAACCGTGTTTGATTTAGAGTTCCAACTTCACGTATCCATATAGGAGAAAACAGAGTGAAACCTAAACATGAAAACGGTTACTGCAAAGGAACGGCTTAACCTAGAAGAACGAATTTGGTGAGCCAAGTGGGATTGGTGTACTGATCATTAAATAGAAGTATCATCAAGATTGGGTGAAAAATATTTGCTGATTTCAGGAAACTCGTAGTTTTTTGGAAGCTTGGCAACCCCTTTCAATGAAAGGGATTTCTCGTCAGTCTGCTTGGGGCTACTTCAATAGCACACAACCATAGCCATAGAACTTGGAACTACATTATTGTGCCAAGTTTCAAAGAGCTAGCACAAACCGTGTTTGATTTAGAGTTCCAACTACATGTATCTATATAGGAGAAAAACAGAGTGAAACCTAAACATTTAAAACGGTTACTGCAAAGGAACAGTTTAACCTAGAAGAACGAAATTTGGTGAGCCAAGTGGGATTGGTGTACTGATCATTAAATGGAAGTATCATCAAGACTGGGTCAAAAAATGTTTGCTGGGATTTCAGGAACTCGCAGTTTTTTGGAAGCCTGGCAACCCCTTTCTATGAAAGGGATTCTCTTCAGTCTCTGCTTTGGGGCTAGTTCAATAGCACACAAACCATAGCGATAGAACTTGGAACTACATTATTTTGCCAAGTTTCAAAGAGCTAGCACAAACCGTGTTTGATTTAGAGTTCCAACTACATGTATCCATAGGGAGAAAACAGAGTGAAACCTAAACATGAAAACGGTTACTGCAAAGGAACGGTTAACCTAGAAGAACGAATTTGGTGAGCCAAGTGGGATTGGTGTACTGATCATTAAATGGAAGTATCATCAAGATTGGGTGAAAAAATGTTTGCTGAGATTTCAGGAAACTCGTAGTTTTTGGAAGCTTGGCAACCCCTTTCAATGGAAAGGGATTCTCGTCAGTCTGCTTGGGGCTACTTCAATAGCACACAAACCATAGCCATAGAACTTGGAACTACATATTGTGCCAAGTTTCAAAGAGCTAGCACAAACCGTGTTTGATTTTAGAGTTCCAACTACATGTATCCATATAGGAGAAAACAGAGTGAAACCTAAACATGAAAACGGTCACTGCAAAGGAACGGTTTAACCTAGAGGAACGAAATTTGTGAGCCAAGTGGGATTCGTGTACTGATCATACCTGCAAGTATCATCAAGATTGGGTGAAAAAATGTTTGCTGAGATTTCAGGAAACTCGTAGTTTTTTGGAAGCTTGATAACCCCTTTCAATGAAAGGGATTCTCTTCAGTCTCTGCTTGGGGCTACTTCAATAGCACACAAACCATAGCGATAGAACTTGGAACTACATTATTGTGCCAAGTTTCAAAGAGCTAGCACAAACCGTGTTTGATTTAGAGTTCCAAATACATGTATCCATATAGGAGAAAACAGAGTGAAACCTAAACCTGAAAACGGTTACTGCAAAGGACCGGTTTACCTAGAAGAACGAAATTTGGTGAGCCAAGTGGGATTCGTGTACTGATGACTACCTGCAAGTATCATCAAGATTGGGTGAAAAAATGTTTGCTGAGATTTCAGGAAACTCGCAGTTTTTTGGAAGCCTCCAACCCCTTTCAATGAAAGGGATTCTCGTCAGTCTCTGCTTGGGGCTACATCAATAGCACACAAACCATAGCGATAGAACTTGGAACTACATTATTGTGCCAAGTTTCAAAGAGCTTGCACAACCGTGTTTGATTTAGAGTTCCAACTACATGTATCTATATAGGAGAAAACAGAGTGAAACCTAAACATGAAAACGGTTACTGCAAAGGAACGTTTTAACCTAGAAGAACGAAATTTGGTGAGCCAAGTGGGATTGGTGTACTGATCATTAAATGGAAGAATCATCAAGACTGGGTGAAAAAATGTTTGCTGAGATTTCAGGAACTCGCAGTTTTTTGATGCCTGGCAACCCCTTTCTATGAAAGGGATTCTCGTCAGTCTCTGCTTGGGGCTACTTCAATAGCACACAAACCATAGCGATAGAACTTGGAACTACATTATTGTGCCAAGTTTCAAAGAGCTAGCACAAACCGTGTTTGATTTAGAGTTCCAAATACATGTATCCATATAGGAGAGAACAGAGTGAAACCTAACATGAAACGGTTACTGCAAAGGAACGGTTTAACCTAGAAGAACGAAATTTGGTGAGCCAAGTGGGATTTGTGTACTGATCATTAAATGGAAGTATCATCAAGATTGGGTGAAAAATGTTTGCTTAGATTTCAGGAAACTCGTAGTTTTTTGGAAGCTTGGCAACCTTTCAATGAAAGGGATTCTCGTCAGTCTCTGCTTGGGGCTACTTCAATAACACACAAACCATAGTGATAGAACTTGGAACTACATTATTTTGCCAAGTTTCAAAGAGCTAGCACGAACGTGTTTGTTTAGAGTTCCAACTACATGTATCCATATAGGAGAAACAGACTGAAACCTAAACATGAAAACGGTTACTGCAAAGGAACGGATTAACCTAGAAGAACAAAATTTGGTGAGCCAAGTGGGATTGGTGTACTGATCATTAAATAGAAGTATCATCAAGATTGGTTGAAAAAATATTTGCTGAGATTTCAGGAAACTCGTAGTTTTTGGAAGCTTGGCAACTCCTTTCAAATGAAAGTGATTCTCGTCAGTCTCTGCTTGGGGCTACTTCAATAGCACACAAACCATAGCGATAGAACTTGGAACTATATTATTGTGCCAAGTTTCAAAGAGCCAGCACAAACCGTGTTTGATTTAGAGTTCCAACTATATGTAACCATATAGGAGAAAACAGAGTGAAACCGAAACATGAAAATGGTTACTGCAAAGGAACGGTTTAACCTAGAAGAACGAAATTTGGTGAGCCAAGGTGGATTGGTGTACTGATCATTAAATGGAAGTATCATCAAGATTGGGTGAAAAAATGTATGCTGAAGATTTCAGGAAACTCGCAGTTTTTTGGAAGCTTGGCAACCCATTTCAAATGAAAGGGATTTCGTCAGTCTCTGCTTGGGGCTACTTCAATAGCACACAAACCATAGCGATAGAACTTGGAACTACATTATTGTGCCACAAGTTTCAAAGAGCTAGCACAAACCGGTTTGATTTAGAGTTCCAACTACATGTATCCATATAGGATAAAACAGAGTGAAACCTAAACATGAAAACGGTTACTGCAAAGGAACGGTTTTAACCTAGAAGAACGAAAATTTGGTGAGCCAAGTGGGATTCGTGTACTGATCACTACCTGCAAGTATCATCAAGATTGGGTGAAAAAATGTTTGCTGAGATTTCAGGAAACTCGCAGTTTTTTGGAAGCCTCCAACCCCTTTCAATGAAAGTGATTCTCGTAAGTCTCTGCTTGGGGCTACTTCAATAGCACACAAACCCTATTGATAGAACTTGGAACTACATTATTGTGCCAAGTTTCAAAGAGCTTGCACAAACCGTGTTTGATTTAGAGTTCCAACTACATGTATCTATATAGGAGAAACAGAGTGAAACCTAAACATGAAAACGGTTACTGCAAAGGAACGTTTTAACCTAGAAGAACGAAATGTGGTGAGCCAAGTGGGATTGGTGTACTGATCATTAAATGGAAGTATCATCAAGACTGGGTGAAAAAATGTTTGCTGAGATTTCAGGAAACTCACAGTTTTTTGAAGCTTGGCAACCCCTTTCATGAAAGGGATTCTCGTCAGTCTTGCTTGGGGATACTTCAATAGCACACAAATCCATAGCGACAGAACTTGGAACTACATTATTGTGCCAACTTTCAACGAGCTAGCACAAACCATGTTTGATTTAGAGTTCCAACTACATGTATCCATATAGGAGAGAACAGAGTGAAACCTAAACATGAAAACGGTACTGCAAAGGAACGGTTTAACCTAGAAGAACGAAATTTGGTGAGCCAAGTGGGATTTGTGTACTGATCATTAAATGGAAGTATCATCAAGATTGGGTGAAAAAATGTTTCCTTAGATTTCAGGAAACTCGTAGTTTTTTGGAAGCTTGGCAACCCCTTTCAATGAAAGGGATTCTCGTCAGTCTCTGCTTGGGGCTACTTCAATAGCACACAAACCCTAGCGATAGAACTTGAAACTACATTATTGTGCGAAGTTTCAAAGAGCTAGCACAAACATGTTTGATTTAGAGTTCCAACTACATGTATCTATATAGGAGAAAACAGAGTGAAACCTAAATATGAAAACGATTACTGCAAAGGAACGGTTTAACCTAGAGAAGGAAATTTGGTGAGCCAAGTGTGATTGGTTGTACTGTTCATTAAATGGAAGTTTCATCAAGATTGGGTGAAAAAATGTTTGCTGAGATTTCAGGAAACTCGTAGTTTTTTGGAAGCTTGATAACCCTTTCAATGAAAGGTATTCTCGTCAGTCTCTGCTTGTGGCTACTTCAATAGCACACAAACCATAGCCATAGAACTTGGAACTACATTATTTTGCCAAGTTTCAAAGAGCTAGCACAAACCGTGTTTGATTTAGAGTTCCAACTACATGTATCCATATAGGAGAAAACAGACTGAAACCTAAACATGAAAACGGTTACTGCAAAGGAACGGTTTAACCTAGAAGAACAAAATTTGGTGAGCCAAGTGGGATTGGTGTACTGATCATTAAATAGAAGTATCATCAAGATTGGGTGAAAAAATATTTGCTGATATTTCAGGAAACTCGCAGTTTTTTGGAAGCCTGGCAACCCCTTTCCATGATAGGGATTCTCGTCAGTCTCTGCTTGGGGCGACTTCAATAGCACACAAACCATAGCGATAGAACTTGGAACTACATTATTGTGCCAGTTTCAAAGAGCCTAGCACAAACCGTGTTTGATTTAGAGTTCCAACTACATGTATCCATATAGGAGAAAACAGAGTGAAACCTAAACATGAAAACGGTTACTGCAAAGGAACTTTTTGACCTAGAAGAACGAAATTTGGTGAGCCAAGTGGGATGGTGTACTGATCATTAAATGGAAGTATCATCAAGATTGGGTGAAAAAATGTTTGCTGAGATTTCAGGAAACTCGTAGTTTTTGGAAGCTTGATAACCCCTTTCAATGAAAGGGATTCTCGTCAGTCTCTGTTTGGGGCTACTTCCTATAGCACACAAACCATAGCGATAGAACTTGGAACTACATTATTGTGCCAAGTTTCAAAGAGCTAGCACAAACGTGTTTGATTTAGAGTTCCAACTACATGTATCCATATTGGAGAAAACAGAGTGAAACCTAAACATGAAAACGGTTACTGCAAAGGAACGGTTTAACCTAGAAGAACGAAATTTGGTGAGCCAAGTGGGATTCGTGTACTGATCACTACCTGCAAGTATCATCAAGATTGAGTGAAAAAATGTTTGCTGCGATTTCAGGAAACTCGCAGTTTTGGAAGCTTGGCAACCCCTTTCAATGAATGGGATTCTCGTCAGTCTCTGCTTGGGGCTACTTCAAAGCACACAAACCATAGCGATAGAACTTGGAACTACATTATTGTGCCAAGTATAAAGAGCTCTCAAAAACCGTGTTTGAATTTAGAGTTCCAACTACTTGTATCATATAGGAGAAAAACAGAGTGAAACCTAAACATGGAAAACGGTTACTGCAAAGGAACGGTTTAACCAAGAAAGAACGAAATTTAGTGAGCCAAGTGAGATTCGTTGTACTGATCACTACCTGCAAGTATCACCAAGATTGGGTTGAAAAATGTTTAGCTGAGATTTCAGGAACTCGCAGTTTTTTTGGAAGCTTGGCAACCCCTTTCAATGAAAGGGATTCTCGTCATTCTCTGCTTGGGGCTACTTCAATAGCACACAAACCATAGCGATAGAACTTGGAACTACATTATTGAGCCAAGTTTCAAAGAGCTAGCACAAACCGTGTTTGATTTAGAGTTCCAACTACACGTATCTATATAGGAGAAACAGAGTAAAACCTAAACATGAAAAGGGTTACTGCAAAGGAACGTTTTAACCTAGAGAAACGAAATTTGGTGAGCCAAGTGGGATTGGTTGTACTGATCATTAAATGGAAGTATCATCAAGATTGGGTGAAAAATGTTTGCTGAGATTACAGGAAACTCGCAGTTTTTTGGAAGCCTGGCAACCCCTTTCAATGAAAGGGATTCTCGTCAGTCTCTGCTTGGGGCTACTTCAATAGCACACAAACCATAGCGATAGAACTTGGAACTACATTATTGTGCCAAGTTTCAAAGAGCTAGCACAAACCGTGTTTGACTTAGAGTTCCAACTACATGTATCCATATAGAGAAAACAGAGTGAAACCTAAACATGAAAACGGTTACTGCAAAGGAACGGTTTAACCTAGAAGAACGAAATTTGGTGAGCCAAGTGGGATTGGTGTACTGATCATTAAATAGAAGTATCATCAAGATTGGGTGAAAAAATGTTTGCTGAGATTTCAGGAAACTCGTAGTTTTTTGGAAGCTTTGGCAACCCCTTTCATGAAAGGGATTCTCGTCAGTCTCTGCTTGGGGCTACTTCAATAGCACACAAACCATAGCGATAGAACTTGAAACTACATTATTGTGCCAGATTTCAAAGAGCTAGCACAAACCGTGTTGATTTAGAGTTCCAACTACATGTATCTATATGGAGAAAACAGAGTGAAACCTAAATATGAAAACGATTACTGCAAAGGAACGGTTTAACCTAGAAGAACGAAATTTGGTGAGCCAAGTGGGATTGGTGTACAGATCATTAAATGCAAGTATCATCAAGACTGGGTGAAAAAATGTTTGCTGAGATTTCAGGAAACTCGCCGTTTTTTGGAAGCCTGGCAACGCCTTTCTATGAAAGGGATTCTCGTCAGTCTCTGCCTTGGGCTACTTCAATAGCACACAAACCATAGCGATAGAACTTGGAACTACATTATTGTGCCAAGTTTCAAAGAGCTAGCATAAACCGTGTTTGATTAGAGTTCCAACTACATGTATCCATATAGGAGAAAACAGAGTGAAACCTAAACATGAAAACGGTTACTGCAAAGGAACGGTTTAACCTAGAAGAACGAAATTTGGTGAGCCAAGTGGGATTCATGTACTGATCACTACCTGCAAGTATCATCAAGATTGGGTGAAAAATGTTTGCTGAGATTTCAGGAAACTCGTAGTTTTTTGGAAGCTTGTTAACCCCTTTCAATGAAAGGGGATTCTCTTCAGTCTCTGCTTGGGCTACTTCAAAAGCACACAAATCATAGCGACAGAACTTGGAACTACATTATTGTGCCAAGTCTCAAAGAGCTAGCACAAACCGTGTTTGATTTAGATTTCCAACTACATGTATCCATATAGGAGAAAACAGAGTGAAACCTAAACATGAAAACAGTTACTGCAAAGGAACGGTTTAACCTAGAAGAACGAAATTTGGTGAGCCAAGTGGGATTGGTGTACTGATCATTAAATGGAAGTATCATCAAGACTGGGTGAAAAAATGTTTGCTGAGATTCAGGAAACTCGTAGTTTTTTGGAAGCTTGGCAACCCCTTTCATTGAAAGGGATTCTCGTCAGTCTCTGCTTAGGGCTACTTCAATAGCACACAAACCCTAGCGAAAGATCATGAAACTACATTATTGTGCCAAGTTTCAAAGAGCTAGCACAAACCGTGTTTGATTTAGAGTTCCAACTACATGTATCTATATAGGAGAAAACAGAGTGAAACCTAAATATGAAAACGATTACTGCAAAGGAACGGTTTAACCTAGAAGAACGAAATTTGGTGAATCAAGTGGGATTGGTGTACTGATCATTAAATGGAAGTATCATCAAGATTGGGTCAAAAAATGTTTGCTGAGATTTCAGGAAACTCGCAGTTTTTTGGAAGCCTGGCAACCCCTTTCTATGAAAGGGATTCTCGTCAGTCTCTGCTTGGGGCTACTTCAATAGCACACAAACCATAGCCATAGAACTTGGAACTACATTATTGTGCCAAGTTTCAAAGAGCTAGCACAAACCGTGTTTGATTTAGAGTTCCAACTACATGTATCCATATAGGAGAAAACAGAGTGCAACCTAAACATGAAAATGGTTACTGCAAAGGAACGGTGTAACCTAGAAGAACGAAATTTGGTGAGCCAACTGGGATTCGTGTACTGATCACTACCTGCAAGTATCATCAAGATTGGGTGAAAAAATGTTTGCTGAGATTTCAGGAAACTCGTAGTTTTTTGGAAGCTTGATATCCCCTTTCAATGAAAGGGATTCTCGTCAGTCTCTGCTTGGGGCTACTTCAAAAGCACACAAATCATAGCGACAGAACTTGGAACTTCATTATTGTGCCAAGTTTCAAAGAGCTAGCACAAACCGTGTTTGATTTAGGGTTCCAACTACATGTATCCATATAGGAGAATACAGAGTGAAACCTAAACATGAAAACGGTTACTGCAAAGGATCGGTTTTACCTAGAAGAACGAATTTTGTGATCCAACTGGGATTCATGTACTGATCACTACCTGCAAGTATCATCAAGATTGGGAGAAAAAATGTTTGCTGAGATTTCAGGAAACTCGCAGTTTTTTGGAAGATTGGCAACCTCTTTCAATGAAAGGGATTCTCGTCAGTCTCTGCTTGGGGCTACTTCAATAGCACACAAACCATAGCGATAGAACTTGGAACTACATTATTGTGCCAAGTTTCAAAGAGCTAGCACAAACCGTGTTTGATTTAGAGTTCCAACTACACGTATCTATATAGGAGAAAACAGAGTGAAACCTAAACATGAAAACGGTTACTGCAAAGGAACGGTTTAACCTAGAAGAACGAAATTTGGTGAGCCAAGTGGGATTCGTGTACTGATCACTACCTGCAAGTATCATCAAGATTGGGTGAAAAAATGTTTGCTGAGATTTCAGGAAACTCGCAGTTTTTTGGAAGCTTGGCAACCCCTTTCAATGAAAGGGATTCTCGTCAGTCTCTGCTTGGGGCTACTTCAATAGCACACAAACCATAGCGATAGAACTTGGAACTACATTATTGTGCCAAGTTTCAAAGAGCTAGCACAAACCGTGTTTGATTTAGAGTTCCAACTACACGTATCTATATAGGAGAAAACAGAGTGAAACCTAAACATGAAAACGGTTACTGCAAAGGAACGTTTTAACCTAGAAGAACGAAATTTGGTGGAGCCAAGTGGGATTGGTGTACTGATCATTAAATGGAAGTATCATCAAGATTGGGTGAAAAAATGTTTGCTAAGATTTCAGGAAACTCGCAGTTTTTTGGAAGCCTCCAACCACTTTCAATGAAAGTGATTCTCGTCAGTCTCTGCTTGGGGCTACTTCAATAGCACACAAACCATAGCGATAGAACTTGAAAATACATTATTGTGCCAGGTTTCAAAGAGCTAGCACAAACCGTGTTTGATTTAGAGTTCCAACACATGTATCCATATAGGAGAAAACAGAGTGAAACCTAAACATGAAAACGGTTACTGCAAATGAACGGTTTAACCTAGAAGAACGAAATTTGGTGAGCCAAGTGGGATTGGTGTACTGATCATTAAATGGAAGTATCATCAAGATTGGGTGAAAAAATGTTTGCTGAGATTTCAGGAAACTGGTAGTTTTTTGGAAGCTTGGCAACCCCTTTCAATTGAAAGGGATTCTCGTCAGTATCTGCTTGGGGCTACTTCAATAGCACACAAACCATAGCCATAGAACTTGGAACTACATTATTGTGCCAAGTTTCAAAGTGCTAGCACAAACCGTGTTTGATTTAGAGTTCCAACTACATGTATCCATATAGGAAAACAGAGTGAAACCTAAACATGAAAACGTCACTGCAAAGGAACGGTTTAACCTAGAGGAACGAAATTTTGTGAGCCAAGTGGGATTCGTGTACTGATCACTACCTGCAAGTATCATCAAGATTGGGTGAAAAATGTTTGCTGAGATTTCAGGAAACTCGTAGTTTTTTGGAAGCTTGATAACCCCTTTCAATGAAAGGGATTCTCGTCAGTCTCTGCTTGGGGCTACTTCAATAGCACACAAATCATAGCGACAGAACTTGGAACTACATTATTGTGCCAAGTTTCAAAGAGCTAGCACAAACCGTGTTTGATTTAGAGTTCCAACTACACGTATCCATATAGGAGAAAACAGAGTGAAACCTAAACATGAAAACGGTTACTGCAAAGGAACGGCTTAACCTAGAAGAACGAAATTTGGTGAGCCAAGTGGGATTGGTGTACTGATCATTAAATAGAAGTATCATCAAGATTGGGTGAAAAAATATTTGCTGAGATTTCTGGAAACTCGTAGTTTTTTGGAAGCTTGGCAGCCCTTTCAATGAAAGGGATTCTCGTCAGTCTCTGCTTGGGGCTACTTCAATAGCACACAAACCATAGCGATAGAACTTGGAACTACATTATTGTGCCAAGTTTCAAAGAGCTAGCACAAACCGTGTTTGATTTAGAGTTCCAACTACATGTATCTATATAGGAGAAAACAGAGTGAAACCTAAACATTAAAACGGTTACTGCAAAGGAACAGTTTAACCTAGAAGAACGAAATTTGGTGAGCCAAGTGGGATTGGTGTACTGATCATTAAATGGAAGTATCATCAAGACTGGGTGAAAAAATGTTTGCTGAGATTTCAGGAAACTCGCAGTTTTTTGGAAGCCTGGCAACGCCTTTCTATGAAAGGGATTCTCGTCAGTCTCTGCTTGGGGCTACTTCAATAGCACACAAACCATAGCGATAGAACTTGGAACTACATTATTGTGCCAAGTTTCAAAGAGCTAGCACAAACCGTGTTTGATTTAGAGTTCCAACTACATGTATCCATATAGGAGAAAACAGAGTGAAACCTAAACATGAAAACGGTTACTGCAAAGGAACGGTTTAACCTAGAAGAACGAAATTTGGTGAGCCAAGTGGGATTGGTGGTACTGATCATTAAATGGAAGTATCATCAAGATTGGGTGAAAAAATGTTTGCTGAGATTTCAGGAAACTCGTAGTTTTTTGGAAGCTTGGCAACCCCTTTCAATGAAAGGGATTCTCGTCAGTCTGCTTGGGGCTACTTCAATAGCACACAAACCATAGCCATAGAACTTGGAACTACATTATTGTGCCAAGTTTCAAAGAGCTAGCACAAACCGTGTTTGATTTAGTGTTCCAACTACATGTATCCATATAGGAGAAAACAGAGTGAAACCTAAACATGAAAACGGTCACTGCAAAGGAACGGTTTAACCTAGAGGAACGAAATTTTGTGAGCCAAGTGGGATTCGTGTTACTGATCACTACCTGCAAGTATCATCAAGATTGGGTGAAAAAATGTTTGCTGAGATTTCAGGAAACTCGTAGTTTTTTGGAAGCTTGATAACCCTTTCAATGAAAGGGATTCTCGTCAGTCTCTGCTTGGGGCTACTTCAATAGCACACAAATCATAGCGACAGAACTTGCAACTACATTATTGTGCCAAGTTTCAAAGAGCTAGCACAAACCGTGTTTGATTTAGAGTTCCAACTACACGTATCTAAATAGGAGAAAACAGAGTGAAACTAAACATGAAAACGGTTACTGCAAAGGAACGGTTTAACCTAGAAGAACGACATTTGGTGAGCCAAGTGGGATTGGTGTACTGATCATTAAATGGAAGTATCATCAAGACTGGGTGAAAAAATGTTTGCTGAGATTTCAGGAAACTCGTAGTTTTTGGAAGCCTGGCAACCCCTTTCTATGAAAGGGATTCTCGTCAGTCTCTGCTTGGGGCTAGATCAATA